>NW_008236696.1:2610311-2616994 GCF_000691975.1 Corvus brachyrhynchos | reverse complement strand
TTGGCATCTGTAGCATTTTTAATATATACCATAATTTAACAAATGTCTTGTGGGTGTAGCAGATGTCTTTTCTTTCCCCAGCACACCCCCCCCCTTTTTTTTTTTTTTTTTTTTTTTTTTAAATTCACAGTCCCTTAAAGTTTTTGGCAAGCTCTCCTTGTGTGCCTCTCTTAGGTCTATGGAGGGCACTCAAAGACAGAGGGAATTTAACAACCCTTATCTTGCAAGTAGACCCCCACAAGGTAGAGAAGGATATTGCTGATGTTCTTTGTGGCCTTGCAGGGTAGTGTTGGGCTGGCTCTACTCCAACACATCACTTAAGCAGTTGAAGGCAGTGGGACTAGAATATGTTTAAATGTTCTTCTGGATTGATCTCTGTGTGTACTTTCTGAAAACAAGGTGGAGTCCACAAGAAATTTTCAATGGGATTCTCTGGTCAAGCTAAGAAACAAGTAAGTTCTTTATGTGCTGGAGATACTGAGGAGAGAGAGGGATGTCCTTGCTTGAGAAGCCTCTGGACTGATAAATAAAGGAAGCAAAAGGTGCTGGAAGTTGTGAGTGAATAAAGACTGAAGCCATTTTCCCTTTTGTCATTGCATTTGGTTGGTTTATCTAAAATAATTGGTCATGGTACTACTCACACTGCGTGGTTTCCAGCCCTGTAAGTACATAGTGCCTCGAGCATGCACCAGCCATGCATGTAGGCTTACTTTAGAGTTTCTAAGTCTTGGAGTGGCAGAAAATGCGCTTTCAGATCTACAGGAGAGAAATGGCTTTGGGAAGGTTTGAGTAGCATCACTCAAGAATGTTAAATGGCAATTCTGCAAAGTAAAAACATCATAGCTTTATAAATATTGTAAGAAAAGAAAGATGATGGGAGCTCTTTGGAGTCTGAGAAATACTGAAAATTTTTCAAAATGTTGTGAGCAATTTGTGCAGTACTTATTAAAGTATAATGTCATCTGGAGAAGTCATGGACTTCTCCCTCTCTATCATCTCTTTATTTTCAAATAATGCTCCCATTACTGGAAATGGGTGAGCAGAATTTTACATGCATTGAATCTGTCTGAGGTAAGGTCAAGGTAACCAAAGACAGTGGGTTTCTTTTTGTGAAAAGCCGTCCTATCTAATTTGTTTGACTCTGAACCAGGAGAAGCTGTTACTGTGATTGGTTAATTCTGAAAAAAACAGAGTAGAGGTCACTTGTGGGACAAGCTGAAGACCATTTCAGTGCAGCTGCCTGTGTAATAGTTGCCTGCAGTTACAAGACAGGGTGTATTTCCATCTCTGCTAATGTTTTAGGTTGACTCAGCAAAACTGTTTTCTCTATACAAAGCTATGATTGTGTTTCCAACTGCATCAGTGGAGGAGCAGTTTAATTCAAAATAGCACCTTCTGATGGAGGGGGGTCCTTATCGGACAGATGAGGTATTGTCAGGTTTTGAATAGTTTGCTTCAAAGGGGATTAATTAAAAAATTAGTGAGAACAGATGTCTGATGTTGGCCTGAGCAGTCAGAAAGAAGAGGACTCAGAAAGAAGAGGAAATGTCCTGAGTTTGAACTTTTTATCTTAATTGGACCCCTTGTGACTTTCAGCCCATTTGATAAGAATTTCTTCAGTAGATTCTCCTACTGTACAAAGCCAACAGCTTTAAATTTTAAGGTTTTTATGTGTGGGTATAGGCACTGAGGCAAGTTTTTGCATACAGCTTGGAAGGATGACTCCTTCACAGAACAAAAACTTTATATACCACAGGCTGCTTTACTATAGCTTTTTTATATCCCATGTGCTACACAGAAAAGCAAAATAGTGTTCCTTTAAACTACATTTTAATATATTTTTGAATGTCATTACATATTCTTCTACAGGTGTGTTCAGGCTCCTTTTGCCAGTTAGACCTTCTGTAGAGTGCCAAATTAGCAAGAGGACCATTTGGTATGCTGCTTTAATCTTCTAAGATCAACAATGTAATTACTTCTAGAGATGCAGGTGACTTTGCAATGTGTAGGAGCCGTCTGGGGCTGTGTTACAGCAGGCACAATCATCCAATCTCTGGGAATTTTTCTTTTACAGTAGTATAAATATGCCTCTAGACTTAAGCACTGATGAAGTATCAGAACTTGGCATTTATTCAAAGTTGTCCTTAGTGCGGGATAATTTGAGTTAGGCAAAATATTCCAATTTCTACAGGCAAGGAAAGAAGCTTGTTTTTATTTTTTAGGGCGTTCTGTAAAAGAAAAGACTGCTCTTGATGATTCAGATATTGGAACAGTTCCCAGTGGGGAAAAAAAAAAGGGTATATTGCAGGGTATGGAAAATCTGGTCAAGGAGGCTGATGACACTGACCGTGTTGTGTGCCTTTTCCACATATTATAGGCATATCATATCAGCATACATGCTATTCTTAATATTCTGCCAAACGACCCTTGGTACAGCTTCATTTTGAGAAAAAAAAAAAAAGCAGATGCTGAAGGCAGAAGGGGAATCAGCTAATGTCTAGACAACTTTTGGAGGCATGAGTGAGTTTTTCATCAAATATATATATGCTTGAAGGGAAAAATCAATACGACTTCTTATTGAACTTTGGGTATAGCTAATATAGATGGAGATGTCTCTGCCAAAATACACAGTACTAATGCCTAGACAGTATAGGTTTTGCTCATGAAAACCTCCACAGTCAGATTTGAGGTATGGTGCAGAGTAGGATAGAGAGATGCAGAGATGGAATGTCTGCGTTGAGGGTGGTGACTGTAGCAGAAACTGAAAACTGTCTAAATCAAGGCAAGAGGTACTTGCAGGCTTGGAAAACAATCTGGCCATTTTTGCAGAGTTCCTGGGGATGAGGTGGTTTTGTCAGAGCTGCCTGTGTGCCCACCAGGGTCTCGTGTTGTGCAGTTGAATGTCCAGTCTCACAGTGGGGCTGGACCGAGGGAGTCACTGCACTGCCCCTCTCATTCTGTGGTTGTCACCCCACTGCCTCCTGGGCCCTGTGCAGGAGGCAGTGACAGCCCTGAGGGACCATGAGGACAGAACAGAGGCCCAGGAATGACCAATCTTTCATTTTGTAAAAGTAAAGCAGCACTCTGCCCTAATGACGGACCCCAACAGCCCCTTCCCCACCACCTTTTCCAGAGCTGTCTCAGGAACACGCTCCTTCCTCCTGGCTGCCTTGGCAGCTCTGAGATTTCTGCTTTATTCCTCTATGGCTTCGTGATAGATCACACCAGTATTGCAGATTGGCATACAGAGCAGTGAAAGGAGAAATGGGAATTTTTACACTGGTCTCACATTCCTGTTATTTTCAGTTGCAAATGGAAAATAGGATGAGTATGGTGATGGTGCTGTGTCACTGCCTAGGACAATGAATCAGTGCTGTCTGCAGCTGCAGTCGCTCGTGTTCATGAGTGGCCATGCCCGGTGTCTGTAGCAGGGCTGGGATCATGGGTATTAAACCCCTTCTGTAATATTTGATTTAACAAACCAGAAGAGCTTTGCCTCTTTGAATACCAGAAATAATGTTTGTCAGACAGTGCTTGTTTCTTAATTTCTTTCATGGCTTTTGAGAGATGGGTCTTGGTAGGAAGTAGCCACAAAAGTCAAGAACTTCACATCCTATTCTTTGTTAGAAATAATTTCAATATGGCATCCAAGTGTTCTAGGTGCTTCTGGAAAATTTAGCTGCCTAATTTCAAAGTTCACCTGAAATTAAATCTTGAGGTGCCAAAGTAAATACAGTTGGTTTCTGATCCACTTCATCGGCCCTTTATCTGAAATAAATTTCTGGGTGTTACATTTGTTTTAATTAGTACATCTTCTTTCATTTTTTAAATGAGGAATGTCTGATTTAGTGACTTTTTTCCCTGCTAACTGGTCTTTAAGTAATAAAAAAAAAACCAACTAGGTGAAGATGGTTTCATAATGCCCTTTTGCACCTGATGTTGTTTGCACTGGTAACTGATTTCTGTAATTTATCCTCAGACACTGCAGTTTGATTATTCCTGAACAAAAATGGGCTGTAGCTCTAAGATGGCTTCTTAAAGACTCAGAGCTGTGGTTTTCACTTTTTTATACTGGTGTTGCTTTTGGTTTTATTTAAGAATAAGATGGTGTGGTAGGTGGCATTGGTAGAGTGGTATGAGGAAAGGAGGCTTTTTTTGCAGATTAGCAACCAGTAGGGCAGGGATAGTGCAGGAGTGTAGGAGTAGAAATAGCTCATGGAGATTCACACGTATTCTGGTTTTGCATTCATGTGACCAATTGCAGAAACACGTTATCTATGACTTTTGGTTTTGCAAAAAGTGGGGGGGGTTTTCCGCTTTTTTAAAGATCCTCCACTCATAATGGTTATTTACCTGCAGATTCCCACAGGCTCGTTTCAGGCTGCTTTAGTGAACAGAGGTGGATGTGAAACTGCTTGGGCAAAGCAAAGAGTTGAGTTTTTAATCTGAGGGTAAACTTTCTTAAGCTTTCTTTAGAACTCCATTCATACATAATGCTGCAGTCAGTCGTGAGTTACATGTCTTTAAATCTCTTGAGGTGAACATATTGGGGCTAGAAGAACTTGTCAGTTTACATTTAATTTATTCCAGGCTTTAGGATATGTTTCATGGCTGTGGAGAAGTTTGAATACTAAATATGATGAATGTTAGCCTATATTTTCAATACCAAATTCTGCTGGCCAACTGCATTAGATTCTCAGCATGTTTAATATCCGGGTAAATGGAGAAAAGCTTGTTTAAAGTGCAGTGTATTTCTGCTATTAATGTTCACAAGTACCAATCTACTTGTTTGCCATCAATCCACAACTCATGAGTAATACTGACCTTGTTCTAAGAAGTCAGAAGTATTCAATGTTTTTTGTTTAAAAAATCCACAACGAACCCTTGCATTGTTAGTATAATTAATTCATTGTTTTCCCTGTCCAAAGGGCAATATCTTCTTTTTCTTCATCCCAAAGTTAAAAGTAGATAAAGAAGTCTGGCCTCCTCTTCAGAAAGCAGCAGGTCCCAATGTAGTTGCTCATGAGCTGATTCTGTGATTAATGGCCACTAAAGCTGGAAATTATCTTTCCTTGTTAACAGTTGGTATTTTCTTGGCTTGAAATTTCAATGAATTGTAACTAAAGGATCTTCTCTGTGTCCTGTGGGGTTGTTAGGTTGGATTTTTTTCCATTTTTCTCACCCCATTATGGTATTCCCTCACAGGGGTTTTGTGTGTCATCCTTAATTTTTCAGAAACACAGGACTCAGAGCTGTTACTGTTCAACAAGACATCTGCTTCAGGAAAAGAATTGGCAGCTTTTATGCACTCACAAAGGAATTTCAGAAAAATTATTTGTTATTCCCAAACTAGATGCTGCCAGAGTAACATAATTCCAAAACTTCTTTTCTCATGGGAAAGGCATAAAAGACTAGTCTTAACAATGGGGAAATAAGCTGGGTTTATTTGCGTTTAGAATGGATCAAAGCCTCTTCAGGACCTGTTCTGAGCACTGAGCACCTCATTACCGTCTCTCTCTTTTTCATATGTTTATATCCCCAGCACTGCCAAAGCTGTGCTGTGCCTGATAATCCCTGATCTTTTCTGAAATAATGTAGGAGTCAGAAAAGATGCTCGCACACACAGAGAGCATCCTTCCACTCCAGGAAATGCTTCTCCTGCTCTATTTATGTGGTCAGTATTATTTATGGAGTAGTTCTGTTAACTTCTCATGCTCAAAATAATACCTGCGCTTGAAAATAACTTTGTAGGTGCTGAAAAAGCTGAGGTGAGAGTGTTCAGGCTTAGACACGAGGGGCAGGGTAAATGAGGGAGCGGATCCTTTGTTGGAAAAAGTCATGTTCATGGAGCTGTCTGTGCCCAGACCGATGCATGTTTGGTTTTAATTTGCTTGTTCACTAGGAAAGAGGAACCAGTCCCCAAAGATATGCAGAAATTTAGTGTAGTTACCCAAGTAATGATATCAACTTTAATAAAACCCCAAAATATAGTGTTTTGCAAAAAAGCCTATTCCAACACCGTGAGGCAGGGATGGCCACCAATGAGTGTTTGCAGACTTGGACTCTAGTAGAATTCACTGCTCTCAGAACTGCCAGGCAAGGGCTGCTTGGATCCCTGCAGGCTCAGCCTTGCAAGTCCCCAGTCACACCACAGAGAACAATTTGGAGCTTTTTTATTTTGCTGTTGGTTGTGCAAAAATTCTAGGTGTGCAGTATGAAATCGCCCTGAGCAGGGAGGTGCCCAGGTAGTGCTGTGCTGAGTTGTAGGCACCAGCCTGGGGCAGAGAGGAGGTGCTGGCTGGCTCTGGCAGACCTGCTCTGGTCCCAGTTTCAGGCGCTGGGAACTCAGAGCAGAGCTGTGCTTGGTTACTCTGTGCAGGTGCTGCTCCGAATCACCCCGAGTTCTTGTTGTTATGGCAACATTAAAAAAACTTCCTTATCAAGAGTGAGGGAACCCATTCTGGTAAATACCCTGAAGTGAGTCAGATGAAGGCCTTTCTCCTGCAGGCAGTTCAGGACATGACTCAGGGCACAAGGCTAAACAAACAAGGACAAATAAAAGGAACAGCGTTTACTTGGACTAGAAAACGCTGTTGTTGATGATGAATTGAATTTTTTTTTTTTTTTAACCCGCAGAATTTATTTCTGCAAAACATTAGCAAATTTTGTTTTAATGGAAAAGT
>NW_008236696.1:2606007-2610243 GCF_000691975.1 Corvus brachyrhynchos | reverse complement strand
AAAGAAGGACATAGAAAAAGAAGTGATTGAAGGAGATACAGATAAACTCAATACTCTGGAGAGCAGATGGAGAGATGGACTCAGGAGTGCAGAGTGTGTGTAGGCAGTGCATGGTGAGGAGGTGAAAACCAGGGCAAATGCATGACCACAGGCTCGAGATCAGATGTCAGATCAAGAGATGAAAGCTGGAAGATGGATCACCAGCTTGGGAAAGATAGCAAGGGCAGTGGACAGAAACTGCAAAAGGGTGACAGTGCATGAAAAGGGGAGGGAGCCCATACAGCTGTATGAAAACATCCCCAGTCAAGATAGGGCTGCCTCTGCTGTTGTACCAGTGCAGAAATACCTTTCCACAGCTGCTTCTGAGAACTACATCTGCTGTTTTATTACCAGCAGGTAGCAATGTAAATATTTTAATCATAACAAATAGAATCCATGCCAGGCTACACAGTCACTAATCACCGTTCCACAATAAGATTTACTGAACACACAAACCCCCCCCCAAAAAAACCACAGACAGCTGAGAACTGGCTAATTACAAAAGTCTGCCCAAACTTCAGTGGTTTTCCATGGAGAAATAAGTAGTGTTAGTTTGAGAATGAATCTTGTTTTGTAAGCCATCAGCATCCAGCAGCAGCGTAGTGAAGAACTGTGTCACTGTTAGTGCACCAGTATCCATCAGCTCAAGCAATTGATGTAGATGTAATCACTGTCTCTAATAGAAATAAAGTCAGGGTAATGGAACATTGTCACAGGATCAATGTCTCCTGTTTTGAAAATAAACCCCCTCAGCTTTGCTTTTGCATTTATGTACCAGCAGGCGACCACATCATTCAATTCAATTGACACAGTCCCTCAGAGCCCTGAATGATGTATTGTGGGAACATCAGGAACAACATATTGGGGAGAAATGGAATGTTCCTGATCAGACTTACAGGCCATGTTATTCAGGAGGTTTTTTAGCAGTGAAAATGAGAATAAATCAGGTGAGAGTAGAAACTTAGCATGGTATGGAGATTTTTAACCCCGTTTAACTGTTAATTTCTCTAAGTTCTGGATCAAAAAGATTGAACCACAGGAGCTGTGTTTATTTTCAGTGGTGGTGTTCACAAACAGAAAAGCATTTTTGGACCTTGCCCCTCCCCACCCTAGTCTCAGCAGAAGCCCTTGATAGGGTTCATTTTGACTGACTCAAGGGCTCTTCTCAATCTGTTATTTTCTCAGAATTTTTTACACAGTTTGATCCAAGCGAGGTTTAATGGGTGTGCTCCCACATGCATCCATAATTAATTTCTTGCAAAGTCTTTTTAATGCAGCACAGGAGATCAGCAGCCATACAGTTGCATACTTAAAATCAGATGTGTGCCAAAAAGGGATATACAGGATTTTAAACAATGTTGCAGAAAAGGCTTTTTCCAGTTTTCCCCTTTCTTGGACTTGATTCCAGCAGCTGTTCTGTGTCTAGATCCAGGCAGCATTAGCAGGCTCCTATTTTAGCACTTGGTGAAGCCATTGAATAATTTCCAAAAGCCTTCTTGAGACAGGGTCTAAAAGTTTGACTGCAGAAATGTTTATTTATTGGAATTGGGTGTTCCTGAAGGACTGTAACTCTCTCTAAAGGGACATCCTTCAAATGGCCTAAGAATGGAAGCTGCAGAGCTTGTTTGATGTTCTCACTGTTCCTGAGATGGCCCCTCCAATAAGACAATTTTCCCCTTTGAGGGACAGATGTCTCTCCCAGGAGGAACGCCAAGCATTTGTCTGGTGCTTCCCTCTCCATTACAGAGATATATTTAGCGCACAGGGCCCGGAATTTGGACCTTGCAGGTCATCTTGAAGTAACCCATACTGGCCAAACCTACACTAGTGCTCCCTCAGGTGACTGTGCCAGTTCTGGTCATTAGTCAAGACCCATCACTTTCTAATCAGTTTTACAAATGCCACATTTCCAGTTTTGCTGCCATAAGCATCTGTCCAGCTTCTGTGTGGGTAGGACAGTCTAACCCTGAAGGTCATCCCGTCAAGCCACAGATTATTCCTTTCTAAAATGCCTTTGGTCTGGATTAGACAATTGATCAAGGAGAATTTCATAATGTTTAGCTGTATTTCCTGGTGTGTTCTGATAATTATATAAGTATTGAAAGATGATGGTGGTTTCTTTTGAACTACTGTGTGTACTACTAAGTTTTCATTTAATCTCGGTTTGTCTCCATCAGGGAGCTTGAGCTCTGTGATTAAAAATCCTTCACTAAACAAGGTGTTTGGGCTTGGGATCTTGTGGGGAGTCAGAGAGGGATGGCTTTCATGGAGTAATCAAAAATGCGGCAGGACTTACTGCTGGAGGTTTTACTGCATGTTCTGAGCAGCTGAGTTTGGCTTTTAAGTTTTAAAGGAACATATTTGCATCTGCAGAAGGATGTATCAGGACTAGCTCCATTTCAACAAGGTTGTAATTGTCATGCAGGACAGTTGTGCCTTTAAAGAGATGTCAGAATCACAGAATGATTGGCGTTGGAAGGGACCTCTGGAGATCATTTAGTCCATCTGTCTATTTTCATTGTTACCCAGAGAGTTGCAAAGTCTTTAAAATACTAATAAACAATACCTCTTTGCTATTCTGATACAGGAAATAAGGAGAAAAATCTCCCCCAAGCATCATTTCTTCTGGTATTGCATTATAATAATGAAGAGAGAAAACAGTTTAAGAACCTAAAGTGTTGAATAAAGTGTCAATACCAGAAATATCCCTGTATCTTTAGTCAGCCTAGGGATTTACAAAATGTGGCTCCCAAGAATCACTGCAAGATGCCCTATAGCTGTCCAGGAAGATGTATTTTCAACTCTAGAAAGCACAGAAGTGTGCAGCTTTGTAGCCATAGCCCTGGAAATACAATACTGGGTACACTGTCGCTTGTGTCTGTGCTGTAACATCCGGAATTCCAACCTCCTGGGTCACACAGCATATGACTTTGGGGAGGAGATTGGTAGTTCAGTAATTAAATACTACTTTGCTCTAGGCAAAATCAACAAATGGGCTTCATCTGCAGCATATTTTGTAACAGTACTGTGCTGCATTTTTCAGATAAGTAGACAGTAACTTACTTTTAGCCAAGGTTTTGGGTGGTTTTGTGTTTTGCAGTGGGTTTTGTTTGGTTTTTATTTTTTTCCTTCTCTTCCCTTTCAGGGTTGTAATTCTTTTTCTTCAGAAGATTTCAGGCTGGCTTTGTCATCTTGTATTCTTCATACTCTCAAATTGGCATGGAAAGGCAGAGACTGTTGCCATAAATTAGGTCACTAAAGCTGAAGTACAGAATACAAATATTTATCGCCTGAGCTAAGGAAGGCAATTCAGATGAGGAGAGGAAAAGTTATTTTTTTTTCAATGTTCAGAAGTTAAGCTGTATTCCTGAGGTTAAAAGCAAAGCAGTAGAGTTAAACAAAGAACATGAGAAGCATCTCTTGGTTTAAATTACTAGAAGGAAAACTAGCAAAGCCTGATCATATGAGAAATCATTAAGAAGGTTCATAAGATAGAATTACAGATTTTTTTAATGCAAGTGCACATCTGACATATTATTAAATCTTAAACAAGAGGACATTTAAATAATAGCAGTTTAGAGGCACAGGTAAAAATGCAGAACATGAGAACACTTTATTTTGGGATATTACAGAAAAAACGTAGGCATTTAACTTGAAAAAATATTTTTGTTTTAATTCAGAATGTTAGAAAAAATTCCTAACTGCAGATTGTCGGGTGGTAGGAAAACTTTACTAAGCGTTCAATTGTATTGTTCCCAATACAATATTGGCCCCCATCTCTCAAGTGAAGATGTGAAAGGGCAAATAGGAGTGTTTCGAGCAAGTAGTTGGTACACTTAAAGAAAAGTCAACTATTTTTTTTCTTTTTAGAGTGTGAGAAAATGTTCATTTTTATTGAAATTGGTGTCTAATAAATTCTTATGCAGAAGGATGTACAACACAAGTCACTGCATGTTTGATATAAAGGAACCACTGGCTTATGAGTTTTCCTTCATAGAAAGCATTTCTAAAGGGTTTTGGATGTAAACTTATGAATTTCATCAGCCTTTGGGGGTAGACTTACCATGTCTTGGGGAAGAGGCTTTGGAGAAAGCTTGAGTAGAACAGCAGCCACCAGGAACAGTGTTTTGTGGTTTAAATCTCCAGTTCTGCAGGCTCCTCCCATGGTGGCTTTAGTATCTGAATGAAGTCCTGCTG
>NW_008236696.1:2596850-2605928 GCF_000691975.1 Corvus brachyrhynchos | reverse complement strand
TGAAACCTCACACATCCAGGAGTCTGCCTGGTCTGAGTGGTTGGATTGAAACAGAACCCTTTGTTCTTTTTATTTTAATCATCATGGCCATTAAAAACAAGAAAGATTCTTAAGTAACAATTAATAAATTGGTATCAGTGTCTATGTGCACATATGCTAGCAAAATATTTGTCTGGATTTCTTGCAAAAGAGGAAAAAATAAAAGCTCTAATGGCAATATTTTTGTTGTAGGGGATTTATTGTTTCTGTAGCCAGACTTCTGTTTTCCATGGATAACTGTAGCAGTCTGTTTATGTCTGAACATTAAGCATTCTTCAGAGCTACCCAGAGCATTAGCTGCTCCCTTTAACATATCATATTTGGTATCAAACTAATGATTGGTATGTTTTTGGGGAATTACTATTCACAGCAGCCTGCCAGGTTTTCCTGTTTTCCTACCTAATGAGAATGTGTTAGAGCCCACCTACAACTGCAGAAATATCACTTTCTTAGGCTGTTATTTGATGATGCAATAGCTCTAATTGTAGTGTAACTCCAGTGTACATTATCAAATGGTGATTAAGAGATACCCAGTAATAATCTGATGTATAAACTTTCTCTGCCAGTTCAGGTTTGTCTGAAAAAAAAACCACTAAACAACCAAAAAACCTATTAGGCCAGGAGCCATTATCGGGTGGCATCTGTTCTCCAGCATTTGGCATGAACCTGGATGAGTACAAAGCTAGCACAAACATGTGGAGTGGAATAATGATTTGTCAGAAATACAACCAGGTTTGCACTGTTGGCACTGATTAGCCTGCAGATCTGGTGCTGGTGAGAGTGCAATTCGATCTCCTTTTTAATGGATTTTACCTGTAAATTTTACCCCAGGTATGAAGTGTGTGAATGGTCCTCAAGGGACAGAGGTGCTGGGGTGAGACCTGCCTTGGGACAGGCGCAGAAACACAGGCACAGTTCTGCCAGGGTGGGAGCAAAGCCAGAGTTGGTGTTGTCTCTGGGATAAGAAACCTCATTTCCTTTCCAAAAAGTAGCTTCCAAATTAATTTTTGTGTGATTCCTGGCATGGAATGAGCGGGTCAGTTTGTCAAAAGCTCAGGTGTGTGTCTTGTGTGCTCCTGACCTGTTCTTGTGTAAATCTCAAGGCCAGCATCTCTACAGACAGTTGATTTTTATGGCTGATGTGTGTTATGCCTGATAAATTTTGGGACTTCAGGGACTTTCTGTAGCAGCATTAAAAATTACCTGGGATATCTGGATGTTGTGCTAATTCTAACTGAACAGTGGTGTTACAAACCACAGGCCCATTCTCTGGGAAGGCAAATCAAACCTGGGAAGAGGCCTGCTGAAATGGACTTGCTTTTGAGCAGGGAATATCAATCCTGGTGTGGTCTCAGAGACTCTCATGAGCAATTTGGGCATCATTTGTAAGCTCTCATGCACATCCTTTTTTTTTTACCTGTCATGGGGTATTTTATTTATTTATTTAATCTTGGTTTTACCAGTAAGGAATCCACTCCACATGTGCTGTGCCTGCTCCAGGGTGCAAAACAAAAGTAGAGGCAAGTGGGAGAGATTTCCTTCAAAAGCATAATTGGATCTGAAACAGCAGTGTGGGTGCATTGTACTTTGCCATGTAATTTCACAGAATGTTTTGAGGAAGACTTGGAATGTTTCTAAGGGGAAAAAAAAAAAAAAAGAAAGGGGGGGGCCGTAAGGATCTCATCACATTTTCAGAATCGGTTTGGGACATAAAACTGCAAATATTTTAAGATATTTTTAATGGGCCCTATGCAAATTCGGCTACAAATCTAAGACTGCTAGGAATTACATGTTAACTTCTACTTATTTTTGTCTCATTTTTATGTGTCTCTTTGGTGATTTCATTTCTGCATCTGAAATAAAGAGCAATATTAATATCTATTAAAGTGACCAAAATAAGTAGTTGATTGCTTGTAGAAATAGTGAATTTGGGGGAAATTAGCCAACATCGATGAGGTGATTTTTTTTTTTAGGGTTTGGGGTATATGTGTACATGCATGGGTCCATTGTCACAAACAATTTGAGGGTTGGCAGCATAAGCCTGGCGTTAATTCGGAATGTGCCAAAGGGAAATAATTATCGTATCCTTTTCTGCTGCATTTTCTCTTCAGTGTGGCATTTTCTTTGGGTTGGAAGGCAGATGCTTTGGTGTTGCTCGTTCTTCTCACATTTCTTGTGTCACTTGGCTGTGGGACGCTTGTCCCCAGACGCTGCCTGAGCCACGGGGCCTGGGATGGGGGAGACACAAAAAGGAGCTTCCAGAAAATGTAAATGAGCGCTGAAAACGTGCATAAAGCAGTATTTTGGTAAAACACTGGAACCTTTTGCACCTTTTCCAGTTTCAAGCCCCTCATCAGGCAAACTCGGTGTTTATTGACAGCATTTCTGTGTTTTTCTCGTGGCCAGGGTACCACAGCCAGTGCTGCAGTGCCACCTCCCGATAGCCGGGCAGGACAGCGGGTGGCAGCTCCCCCTTGCCAAAGCTTCTTGTGGAAAACACTGGGAACCAGCCTTGAAAAAATGAGGCTCCTTTGATTCGGGCAGGGTGAAGAACACTTTTGACAGACAAGCAAAACATTAGGGTTTTTTTTTCCTTCAGCTATCCAGCTACATAACAGGTGAATTGATGTGGCATCTCCACAGTTCTGCTTTGAGGGGGGAGCCCTCTTTATATTAATAATTCAGGACTTCTCAGCGTGACAAATAGCACTTTCATCAGATTTCTGCAGTTTGATCTATCGTTTTTGGTGATGCAGCAAGATTTTAAAAATCGGTGACAGACCCATGAAATAAATACTGCCGTTTGTGTGTGCATGCGTAATGTAGAAAAACCCCCTTCTTTATGAGTCTCTTTAAAGTTAATTACCTATTCCTCTGAAGGAAAATATTGTTCCTCTTCCTACAGCATTTCTCTGTAAAAAAAAAAGTCTTAAAGAAAGATAATTTTCTCCATGTATGGCAACAAAACCTAACTGAATAAAATTAGCATTTGGTCCTGCACATGGTGGAATTGGTTGCTAATGCATGACATGGCTAAAAATGCCATTCATTTTACATTCTGCTCAGTAAACAAGTCCTCAAAGTATATATTGGAGTTTGGCAGGCATGTCTTGAACCCCAGGCATGGCTGGGGGCTCTGGAGGGGTGGTGTAGGGTTGGATCAATGTGCCTTCCTTTACCACCCGTATTGCACTTACTAGAAGTCATTGTCCTGGGGCAGCTTTTTCCTTTAGACATGAGAAGGATTTAAGTAGAACTGCATTTTAATATTTTTTTCCTTAAGAAACTAAAGTCATCTCCCCCTTTGACAACACAGCATGGCTGTGAGCTGGGTGACCACATGCCTGGGGCAGGTTTGGGGATGTCTGTGTGAGGTTTCAGGCAAATAAACTCCTTTTGATATTGGAGTTCATCCTTTAGCCTCTCCTCTTCTTGAGGGGTTTAATTGGATCTCGTCTTTAGAGCACGATGGGACTTGTGGGAAGGTCACATCCTGGAGGGCTGTTCCCAAGTTTAGCTGCAGTGGACTGGTAAAACTCAAAGTTAGGTGATAAGAAAAACAGTGTGGTCATTTTCTCCTGTTTCCCTGGGAGTTCTTGCTAGGAAAAGATGCCCAGGGAGAATACACATGGCAGCCTTATAATGTCAGTCATAACCCTGTAGTTGTTACTTTCTATTGTGTTCACTCTCTGCTTTCCCTCTTGGAGCAGCAGTGGCGAATGGCCTGACCACACAGCCATGCAGCAAGAACTTTTTCTTTTGAACAATGCAGGAAAACCCATTCTCTAGTACCTTTTAACATCAGATCCCAGGTCAAGCTTTGTCAAATAAACAGTAGGAAAGTCACTTGCCTTCTCAGACTCCAGTTCCACAGAAGAAATAATGGTGGTTGTCAGCTGGGTAAAAACCTGGGAAGATTTGCTGATGAAAAGTGCTGGACAGATAATAGGAACAGGAGGTGGACATTATTTCATAACATGTTCTGGAAGCTGATGTTTTCACTTGCTTACTTAAAAAGGTCAGAGTTTTCAAACATTCAGACATCATGAGAATGTTCTCAAAAATGAGGCTTTGAGTTAGAAAAAGTACTGTATTGTCTCTTCATGTTCTAAACACTGTTGTTGCCTCATATTTTCAAAGTTTATAATCAAAAGTATATATAGTCTGATATATTATTTGTCTTGCTAAATATTTGCCTTTACTAAAATCAAGGAAAAATTGTGTGTGTAAATATAGATATAGACATATATATCTATATCTATTTATCTGTATATATATCCCATCAATATTTTTGAAGCACTGATTGAAAGCCTAGAGAAATGTTACTAAAAACTGACTGTCTCAAGTTGATCTCTAATGCCAAGAATTCTTTTTGCAAAGCCAAAATGTATGGCTGAGATGTTTTCTAATATTTAGTGGGATTAGCTGGGCTTGTTTGAACAGACACCGTGTTGTAGCTTATACTGTACCTTTTCACTAGAGCAGGAATAACTGAAAATTGGAGTAGATTAGAACATAAAAGTGAGAACTTGCCTGGATGCCAATGTGAAACCAAGTTCTTGGTCTTTATTAACCAGGCAGAGAGAGACCCGTGTTATAAAAAATGTGTTCCAGAGCAGTAATGTAGAACGGGTGAAACTTACTTGATTATTTTTTAAAACCTGTGAAACGAGGCCTTTTTAATACTGGTATTAAACAGCAGAGTTCTCCAGTCCTTACCACCTTGCATCGTATGAGAATCCGGCCCTGCAATATTTAATTTACTGACCTTTATTTTGTGGTGAGAGAAATGACTTTTTAATGACTCCAGTAGACTTATTTGCATTATAAAATGAAGCTATTGTCTATGCTGCCAGGGAGCTACTTACTTTATAAATACAGCATTTGTTGGGAAATACCTATTACGCACTAAAAATATTTGATTGACCTATTATTTTTTGTTTATTTGCAGGGTTGTGTCCTTTGTTGTGACCTCATGGTTTAACTGGGAATAAAGATGAGTATAAGCAGTGATGAGGTTAACTTCCTGGTATATAGATACTTGCAAGAGTCAGGTGAGTTTTTACAATTCTGGTTATTAAACAACGCATAATTTATTTGATCTTCATCTGCAACTGGCTTTAGCAAACATAGGCTCATTCAATTATTTTGCCAGTAGGCATGTGCTTCTGTCTGAACTGTTTCTTGGTGTTTCTTCTCAACAAGAGAATGAATTCCTGCCAAGTTACCTTCTGTAACTTAATCAGATTTAGTCATTTGGAGTCTTCAGATGGCAGTCAACCAGCCAAGGACTCACTCGATTGCTAAAATGCATTTTCCTGGAGATCACTTCTCTGCAGGGTGATGATGGCACTTTGCACCATTTTCTTCAGGGCTGCTTGAAGAAGAAAATAGAATGATCAGCAAAATGCTGTTTTTCCCTGTTGCCTTGGAGTGATGGTGCTCCTGCGAACCAGTCTTGTGTAGCCGAATTCCTTGCCTGAACGTGACTGTGGGAGGGCAGATGTGGCTGTGTTTCAAAGGAAGAAGTGACAACTGTGACTGTGATTTGTATTGCTTGACTCTACTTAGAGATGAACAGATTTTTTACAGGAATAACTCTTGGGGCTCCCAAAAGCCTTTGTCCCTGCAGGACGTTTTCTTGAGGACCTTGTCCTTTGGCATCAGGGTAGCCAGAATCTCCTGCTTCTTAGGAGAAAGAGCAAAAGACATTTGAATATTGTCAGACTTGGAAAGAAACCTTTTTCCTGTCATATCCCTCCACACTGTGTCTGCACAACACAAGCAAGAATGCAGCAGTGCTCCCTTATTTGTAAAGCTTCCCCAACCCAGTCGGATCAGCAGTTTGAGTTTGTGTTGCATGTTTGGGTTCCTAGATGCAGCCATATGGCTGCAGGGAGTTTTGTGGTGGTGGTTATTCCTGAAGCTCTGTAAGAGACAACATCATCTTTTACTCACAACTGTGATATTGATTGCTTAACACAGCCTACATTTAGAATGGGAAGATTTGACTGGAAGTCAGGGCATGCCCCAGTAAATGAACAAGTGATGATCGTCAGCTGGCAGGAGGGAATATGATCTCAGCAATACATAAAAGAAGTCTGCATATTAAAGCAAAAATAAACTCCAGTCTTAAGATAACAGTGTAAGAGATCAGCTTTAATGTGTATACGTATAGGTAGATAAGAAAATGTACGCATATATTGCGTATTTTACCTCCCTCTTTCAGCATTTGCTGGTTCTTAGTTTTGGTCAGTGATTGTTGATGGGTGGCTTCAGGCTTGTTGAAAATGCATTTGACTGATGCAACATATGTCCACTGCTCATGGACTTCCCAAGCTGAGGCAGAGAAGCACTAGAAGCAATGGTGGATGGCAGACTTTTTCAGTTTCAGCTTGTCAAAAGAAAGCTAACCCTGATTTTTCTGCCTGAATTTACTGAAAACTACTACACATTCTTATTCCAGTTGCTGATTGCTTTTGTCATAGAAGCCAAACTTACAAAATTGCCTCATCTTCATTTGAAAGTTTGCAGGCAGCTTCTTGCTTACCTGACAGGGAAAAAGGGAAAAAAAATGAAGTGGTTTAAGAAAAATGCCATGACAGTAGAGTTAATTTGCTGAAACAACTATTTTTCTCTAGCTTAAATTCACTTTTTCAGGGTGATCAAATAAATAGCAAGCAGCTGCCATTGCTGCACCGTAACATGTTTGCCACTTCTTAATCAGTGCACAGTGCTGATGTAGCTCTAAATGCCAGAGCATACACAATTATGGCAGCACTGTACCATGAGCTGAATTCTGTCCACATACAGATTCATTTCACTTTCATGGGTATCAAATCAGTGAGTAAAAGTAGGAAGTGAGACTTGTGTCTTGGATATTTATTTCTTTTTTTATTAAATGCTACATATGATACAACACATACATGTAGTTTGTGAATATATAAACATGTTTAAATGCTATAGTGAATTGTATATTTTATATTGACTCGCACACAAATGTTTTGCTGTTGATACTGTAATTAATAATTGTTGTGTTTATATACGAGCTTTACTTTTCTCTTTTTGTACACTTGAACTATGAGGGAATTGAGGTGTTTTGACAAGTTTTTTGGTAGCTCAGAAGCATGCTGTAGCATTATACTTCGTATAATTTGCTCAGGTTTTAAACAGAAGGTCCTACCGTGGTACAGCAAGTAGTGTTGTCTATCTATAAATCAATTCTGATGTCTTTGCCTTGTCTTTAGGGTTTTCCCATTCAGCATTTACCTTTGGTATAGAGAGCCATATCAGCCAGTCTAATATAAATGGTGCTCTGGTGCCACCAGCTGCTTTGATTTCCATCATCCAGAAAGGTCTGCAGTATGTAGAGGCAGAAGTCAGTATTAATGAGGTAAGGAGGCTTTGTTTGCAGGAGCATTGTGTCCTTGCTTGCAGTAAGTTTGAATGTTAGTATTTTTTCTTAACTTTCTTGTATCCTATTTATTTACTTTTACTTCAGATTCCTTACTGCTGGTGTTCACCATGACTCCAGTGGTGGAACCAGAATGGAGTGACATAACTGGGTGGGGGTTCTGCCCAGTGCAGCCACACAACACCAGGCATGGTGTTCTGGCTCATTGCTTAAAGGTCCGTTGTCTGTAGAGTTTTTACCCTACTCTTATGTTGTAGTACATCCAGAGAAGTGCAATAAGATAATAATAATTGAGACCAGTAATCTCCTCATTTTTTGGTTTCGTAGACTGGCACTAGGGAGGTGGGAGAGCACTGTGCAGCTCTTGTTTGGGCTCTTGTGTCATTACAGTGAAGTAATGTGAGCCCAAAGGCAAGGTTTCCAAGGAGAGAGAGGGTTTGAATTTGTGGCAGGAAGGCTGAAGGTATACACCAGTTTGCCTTTTGCCTCTGCTGGCTAATTCATCTTGAGCAGGATCTATTAAATTTGATGTTTAAATGGTTATTCCAGCAGTACAGAAAGCTATGTATCTTCCTGCCTGATGCTTCAGACACTCGCCCTCAATTTCCATTGTCATTTGTGCCTGGAAGGTGAGAAGCCTTTCTATGTGTCAGTTAGATTACAGAAGGAAACTTTTTTTCCCCCCATTAATTCTGCTCACTTTCCAGTCTCCCTTATGTCTGCTGTTTGTGTGGTTTTCACAGTCCCAGTGAAGCAAATCCTTTCCCTTAGGAAGCCTCAGAAAAATAAAGCAAGTGATAGGAATAGAAGAAGACGACCCTATATTTATCGCAAGGAATCCTTCTAGCTCCTAAAAATAGATCCTTACAAAGCCCTAGCATATGTATAAGGGTATTTTTAACTGGGTCTTGTCCATTTCAGGATAAAATTCTTCCTTGTTGTTTGAAAACATGCCAGCACTGTTTAAAAAAAGGAAGAAAACTAGTCAACTCTCCAGATAATATGTTTATGGAAAGTATTAGTCTAATAAGACTATAACTTCACAAGTCAGTGACCCGAGTTGCAATGTTTGCAGCTCTGTCTTCAAACAAACCATTAGATTTTGCTGCAGCCACTCATGTTTGAAATCATATTCATAGATAGCTTACAGAATTTTTTAGCAAACAATTCAGCAAACTTGAAGCAAATAACTTTTGATTCCACAGGCTCCCCCAGAGGCCTGCAGTGGCTTTTTTTGCATATTTATGTTGGCCACTTAACTTTAGACTAAAATTCCAATCCTGACCACAACAATGATGAGATATCACTTCCAGCACCATATGTAAACCACTTTATTATATTAAATCAAAACTTTTCCTTTAGTTTTGCTTGCAATCTTTGCCCGTAATGTTAATTTGTACTTGGTATTGTCTTTTTTTTTTTTTTCTTTTCTTTCCTTTTCTCCCTGTGCTGTAATTTAGGACGGTACCTTGTTTGATGGTAGGCCGATAGAGTCTCTCTCACTGATAGATGCAGTGATGCCTGATGTGGTACAGACAAGGCAGCAGGCCTACAGAGACAAACTTGCACAACAGCAGGCGGCAGCTGCTGCAGCTGGCGGCGCCCACCACCCACAGCGCGACGCG
>NW_008236696.1:2580987-2596578 GCF_000691975.1 Corvus brachyrhynchos | reverse complement strand
GACAAACCGCGGGCGGGCGGCGCCGCCGGCTGCAGCCGCCACCAACCAACAGGGATCAGCGAAAAATGGAGAGAATACTGCAAATGGAGAGGAGAATGGAGCACACACTATAGCAAGTAAGTTGAGACAGAAATGGCCTTAACCTGGGTTAGCATTTCCTAGTTGTTTACCATAGTATGAGCTTTTAGATAGTGAGGTAAAAATGTAACTTGTAGTAACTGCAGCTTGCAGAGAATTCCTTCTTTGTGGGTGATACTTGAACACATCATGTCTCACCTTTGGCTGTCCCCAGTTTTGATATATGGGGTTGCAAGAGATGCAGAGTCCTGAATTCATTAATTCACAATATTCCCTTGACCAGTCTCACTTCCAGTACTACTTCTTTCCCATCACCTGAAGGTTTTTCACAGGACTCTTCCGTAAAAAGGAAAAAATAATCAAGAGACATTCCTGTACAAGGAATGAGGAGAGGAGTCCACTAGTCCATGGCTGGTTAAAACTGAGTATTGCTTGTGAAACTTCACAAACTCCTTCCAACAGGTTCTGTAAATCCCATGGATCCCAGAGCTGTACCCAGCTCCCAGCAGGACAGCTCATGCTGAGGTCAGGGTTACTGGGACAAGCCCTGTGTCCCTTGTCTCCTTTATCAGTATCAGTTTTCATGATTTGCTTTTCAGAATTGCTCGATGCAACTGCTCTCAGGTTTGCTTTATTCATGAATTCCATTTTAGTTGTGATTGGTGAAATCAATGAGTTCTGTTTGTCATCACTGGTCAAAGGAACATACCTTACAATGAGGCTTAGTATGGAAAAGTTTAGGTCAGGAATTAAACTGTGATTTTGAAAATAGTCTTCTGGAAGTCTGAATTGCATGTTTACATGTGGGAGTTACAGTTCTTTCTGTAAAAACACCTGAAGAAATGACATTTTTGAGAGAATATTAATATCGAGCCGTGTACAAGTTTTACAGCTTGATTTTACTAAGTTTTTTCATTAGTACATATGATAAAAAGCTGGAAATACAATCTTTGGCTGAAAAAAATGAGTTGCCTACTTTGATGCTTTCATTTAGAAATCTAAAAAGGATATTTACTTGATAACTGTGGATAGAGGAAGGGTAGACCTCGGATCTCAGCCCTGTTAAATGTGATCTGCCAGCAACCCCTGCTGGCTGTACAGCACTTCAGACTGGCATCGATCCTCTGACTGAAGCAATGCTTTATATGGTGCTCTTTCTGAAAAAATATGCATGTTTTAATAGCCTTTTCTATTTTCTTGCATGTGCAAACAGAGAGAGAAACCCTCAATGCTAAATTAAGCAATAGCTGTGAAGTGATTTCTTTAACTGCAGTGAATAAATATGGAACAGGTGAACTGTGCAGCATTTCTTACATTCTGCATTTGCACTCATCGTGAATTCATTTTTAATAATAGAAAATGATTGATGGTAGATGCCAAGAAAACTGTTTTGTCAGTTGAATTACCCCCAGAAAAATATGGATTCAACCTCACTTCCACGCAGAAAGTTACGCTGCCATAATTCCACAGTAATTGCTGGTGAAGTTTGAGAAGCTTGGTTATCAGTTTGCTCTATCACCAAATGTGATTATATTAATTAAAGCCATTTTGTAAATGGAGTGTCAGAGATGTGGATTTAAAACCTGTTTGACTGAAATTGGTGAAAAGAGAGATTTTTGAAAATGAATGTGTTATAAATGTATTTTTAAAGCACAAGCTGGACTAGTAACATATTGTACGATGCAGCATCGGGCCTGAAAAAGTGAGTACTTGTAACAGCATTTGTTTTTTAGCATAGCAAAAAATTAACTTTTGGCCCCAGTTCTGGAGCTCCAAAATGAAATCTGTTTGGATGTGAAGGTTTACAGGGGAGAAGAGCTTTCTCACATTTTTGAAACTCCCCATCTGTTTATAGTGCTTCATTAATTGAAACCCAAAAAATAAAAGAATGTGACAGCTCTGTCAAATTTTTGAATCACGTAAGTTGTGAATTCTTGCACTCATCCCAGAAGAATCTGAACCATACAGGAGTCACAACGTCCCAAAATACTAAAATCCACCTCTCTCTACTGTTGTTTCCCATAATGCAGATAATCACACGGATATGATGGAAGTAGATGGAGATGTCGAAATCCCTCCCAACAAGGCAGTGGTGCTGCGTGGCCACGAATCTGAAGTGTTCATCTGTGCCTGGAATCCCGTTAGTGACCTTTTGGCCTCAGGGTATGTGCACTGACCACGTGTGTATGGAATTATCTGTGCTGGGGGCACGCTGCTGTGTGGGGAGGGCAGCAGGCTCAGGGAACACCTACCCCAAACATCAAATGCCGTGGTGTTTGTTCTTTAGAGAATAGTGCTTTAAAATGGAATTTATTATTATTATTATTATCATTATTATCATCATCATCGCTATTGTTATTAAAAATAATTGCAATTAATATATAATGAATATGGAATTAATATCTAGTATAATATTAAATATAATTATACTGTATTGAATATAAAAATATATGATTTATATATAATTTGTATCATATATTGTATAGCACATATAGTATATTGCTATATTACATATTGCTATGTTACATGCTGTATGTAATATAAATAACTATATATAACTCTAAATATATAACTGAATATGGTCTATAATGTATTATTATGCATACTATATATTATTAATATATTGTATATTGCACACTGCATATTCTATAATAACCCAGGCTATCATTACAACGATATCTATGAATACATACACGAAATAAACGGCATTGCCCATGTTTAAATGGCACCATCTCTCTCCCCACTGGCTGTTTTGCAGATCTGGCGATTCGACAGCGCGGATATGGAACCTCAGTGAGAACAGCACGAGCGGCTCCACGCAGCTGGTGCTGCGGCACTGCATCCGGGAAGGGGGGCAGGATGTACCCAGCAACAAGGACGTGACATCGCTGGATTGGAACGTGAGTACAAACGGCAGCGCTCAAAATGCTCCCAGGAAAATCCTGCCTACAGCACCTCCTGGTCCAATCCTAAGTGACAGCAGCAGGGGTCCTCTGTGGCAGCACCAGAAATGTTTCTTCACTTTGAGCAGTGTAGTAACTTCTTCTGTTGTACTTCAGGAACTTCTTTTTAATAAGCTGCAATCAATGAAATAAATATCGTAAATCCCACGCAGATCTATTCTTCCTCAAATTTGCTTTGTGCTCTTTTGCTTTGAATTATGCAGTAAAAATAAATAAATAACCTTTTTGCTGACAGAGTGAAGGTACACTTCTAGCAACTGGGTCTTATGATGGCTTTGCAAGGATATGGACTAAAGATGGTAAGCAAAATACTTTTTAATTTACAATATATTTTCCTATATTGTGGCTCACAGCATAGTTTTTTATTTTTTAATGTATTCATATCAATATAAATTTTCAGGTAATCTTGCCAGCACCTTAGGGCAACATAAAGGTCCTATATTTGCGTTAAAATGGAACAAGAAAGGAAACTTCATTTTAAGTGCAGGAGTGGACAAGGTGAGATAATCTTTGGTAAAATTAAAATTCTTTCCTTCATGGTTATAATCTAACTGTAAGCAAAATAGCAAAACTATGCAAAGTAAGTAAATGAAACTAAAGGCATGGGATGTAAATATGTGCTTACAAAGATCTTGTTATGCTTAGCTATGTTTCCTTAGGTTTTATAGTAGTTTATTGAGATATTATAATTTCTTAGATTTCAGTGTCTGTGGATCTCTTTCCATTAGATTAGCCTGAGTTGGAAAGTAAGTGCATTGAAACCAGAAACATTCAATTTATTGTAAAACCAAACCATGTAAAATCCAGTGGACACTTCATGCAAAGCCTCAGGAAAAAGAAAATTGTACTAGAGGAATAGGTTCAGGCTGAGTTGGATATCAGTCAAACCTGAAAATGCTTAAAAAGATTAGAGCTGGAATATACAGAGAATTGATATATGTGACTGGGGAGGTGCCAGTGGTGTAATGCCATGGAGCTCATTGTTTGACTGTTTTATTTTACATCTCTAAACAAATTAGGCTCACAAGGTCTTTCAGTTCAGAGCTGCTGTTAGTGTGAGAGGTTTTATGAATGGTAGGAAGGGCACAGAGTGATGAGAAATGGACTTAAAGTGAATTCAAAGAATCAAATAGACTATTGCAAGAGTAAAGAGAGTTGATTTTTTCCTCTGTAACTCATTCAAGGTGCAGAAGTTGGCACAGGTTTTCTCTTAGTGAGAGTGGCAAACTGTAACCTCATTACAGCCACTTAAAACTGGCAGTGTCACTGCAAGGTAGTAAATTCTCTCCATTATTTGTTTTTTTGTTTTTTTTTTTTTTCCCTGCGTGCATTTACCTGGTTTGCTTTAGTAGCCAGCTTTATAAATGCTTGTGCTGGCACAAGGGAAGGAAAATTTTATGTCTCAGAGCATGGAAAGGATGTGTTTACTCTTTTGGCAGCTGTGATGGTTATGCCAGTTTTTAAATATTTGTGGAGGTACAGCTTTCATTTGCAGGAAAATAATTAAGGAAGAAATAGAAGCCTCATTTCAGTCAATAAAACTTCTTAGACAAACTGAGATTATGCTTTGAAAAATATTCTGCATTAGCAGAGAGAATGACTCAAACCTTAGGCTCCTTTTCCATAATTAATTTATATGGTCAGTTCGTGCTTCCATTGGCATCAAAATTTTCATTGATCATTGAGGTAGGCCAGGGACTTTGGCATATAATATAATGATCATAAAATACTAATTTTGTCATGTAAGATTTCTTTAACCAGAAGGTTTTCAAAGTATTGGCAGAGAACAACTTAGAATGAAATTACACCCTTAAATCTTTCAGTATGTGACTAATTGTTAATAACATCTCCTTAGAGACACGTGAGTAGCTGATATTACAATTTGAATATACAAGTATTTGAAATTAAAATAGGCATGTGGAATGGATTACAAGAATATAAATAGGACTAAGGGGATAAAACTGGTCAAAAACCCACAAATTCCTTCCTCCCTCCTGACCCCAAAATTTTGTGACTAAACACCTTTCTAATGCAATCTTAAGTGTTCTACTGTTGTCCGTACATCTATTACTATTTCTTTTAGTACTGGGTAAAACTCTAGAAATGTATAATCAAGAGCAGGTTTGGGTGATGGGGAGCAGGGTAGGTATTCTCATACTTGAGAGTGGTGGTAGTTGTGGGGAAATTAGCAATTTGTACAAGTTTGTTCAATGTTTATTTATTTGTTTAACACAGACCACAATTATTTGGGATGCCCACACTGGCGAAGCCAAGCAGCAGTTTCCTTTTCATTCTGGTAAGTCTTGATTTTATCATTCAGGCTTGTCACCTGAAAAGACAAAAAGGTGTTATTTTTAAAAATAAATTTAAAAATCTGATGTTTATTCTGCTTATTTGCATCATTTTAAAATCTTACAGGTACTCCTGGGTTACTGACTCCTGTATTTGAATTTTGAGAATGTAAACAAAGCTAGATTTGTTCTGATTTTATAACTTGCAGTTTTACTGCAGTTCCATGAAAGTCATAAGAGATAAATAATCCAAGTATTTCTGACTTTCTGTAGTATGGTGGCTGACAAATCAAGTGGGTGGGCCACAAGGGATTTGTGTTTATCACCTAAGGACCACATTTGCCATCCTCCTGGTGCGGTAATCCCACCCCACGTCCCATTGTTCTGCTGTCCCCAGCTTGTTTGGCCAAACCAGCTGAAAGCTGTTCCCTGGCCAGCTGGGGTGGGAGTGCAGGAGGTCAGACAAATTGCTTTGTGGGCTGCATGCTGAGCAATCCTGCCAGAATCAGCTGGAAAACAGAACGGAGAGGATGACAGATGTGTCATTGAAGGGCCTTTAAGAACGCTCATGCCACATTTCCAGTGCCATGACAGCAGTCAAAAACATCAACTCAGCATTTACTCCAAGCAGTTGTCTGTGCAATTTGCCGTAAACAGCTGTCTTGATCAGATGGAATATGTTGCCCATGATTAAGTTTCAAGTTGCCACACCTTACAATGCTGGAATTAAGAAAGGAATAAATCCTTACCTTTCCATGGCTGCCATCCCTGAGCACGAGCAGCAGTTGTTGGTGGAGATGAGCTCACGCATGATGATGTGTGAAGTTGTGGGAACCTGTTCCTTGTGCTGACTCCTGAGATTTGTTTGTAGATGGCTTAAGTACAGCTTGATGTCCTGCTGCACTGTCTTCTGTATAACTTTGATTTCAAATATGTTCCATATTATGATGACTTACATTAAATTTGTTCCATTTTGCGTAAGACTTGTTTGGGCTGCATTTCTTCCTGTTCACAGTGTTTATCTTGAGAACTAACTGCTGTAAAATTAATGATTGTTTCCTGTTGGCTTTTTTCCAGGGTGGTACATGCTAAATTTGCACATCAAATTCCTGCAGAATGCATACTGTAGCTTTAAATATCTTCCTTTTTCTTTTAGCACCAGCATTAGATGTTGATTGGCAGAGTAACAACACATTTGCCTCTTGCAGTACAGACATGTGTATTCACGTTTGTAAACTAGGACAAGATAGGCCCATCAAAACCTTCCAGGGTCACACGGTAAGTACTGCAAAAAGGGGGTTGCTCTATGATATTTTTATTGGTGAGAGTTTGGGGGCTCAGTAAATTTACCAGTACCCAGCACTTGTATAATGGTTGATTGTTGGCTATAGGCAGTAGATGCACACACAGGTAGTTGTGGTTAAGGTTTTATGGTAATCACAGTCTCTGTGATTATCAGGACGATTCTCAGCCCCGTGTGCAGCTTGTTTTACCAGTGTCAGGATGCAAAAGTGAGCTTTAGAAGAAGAAACATGGTAACTTCAAGACTTTCCCACATGGTGTACAAGTATGCATGGGGAATGTAATAAATGGATAGCAAAAAGCTGTTGTTATTGAAGGCCAAGCTATGAATAAAAATTAAGTGCTAAAATCCTGACAATTATGCAAATGCTCATAACTGCTGTCCAGCTTCATCTTTTGTAAGCTGTCATTTGTAATGGAAGGGAAGACTCCAACTTACTCTCATTGTTCACTTTTAGAATGAAGTAAATGCAATCAAATGGGATCCAACTGGTAATCTGCTGGCATCCTGCTCTGATGACATGACTCTAAAGGTAATGGGAGTTCTGAGGCTGGTGCTTGTCTTTGTAGGACTCTGGAATGCACACCATGGAATGGACAATCCAGCAGTATCACTGTACTTGCCGTGTGGTCCAATATTTGTTCTTTTTTAATATAACAAGGTTAGGCAATCCTAGAAATCCTTCTTAATCAGAGCCAAGCTTTGGTCCAGAGAACTTGTTACAGGCTGCCAGCCTGAAACTTGGAGCATGATTTATTAGGTGCTTTTAGCTGTTTACAGAATCAGGTCATTAATCATTAAGCTCTCACGCCCGATGGTTGCTTTTGGTTAAAACAAAAAGTTGGAATGCATGTCATGTAACACATACAAGAATGGGTGACTTGCTCCTTTCCTGGCTTTATTCTGCTTTCCCCTTCTTTCCAGTTCAAATCTTTGGCATGTTTTTTCTTCAGAGGCTGTGTACACTCTTGGATTTTTCCAGTTCATCAGGAGTCATTCTGCAATTTTCAGTCACACCTACACTTGTCCTCCAAATGATTCACAGCTACATTTCTTGTAGAACAGGGGCAAACTTGTGAGTGCAGAGGACACTGCAACTTACACACGTGACTTCAGGGCACACGAAGATCCTTACAAACCTGCCACCAGCAGAAATGAGGCTGTTCATGCCTGACAGACCTGTGCTGCTTCCATGGTACAGATGCTTTCTGTGACTCCTGCACTGCTTTACATTCCCTGGGAGCTTTAGCACTGTGCTTGGTAGAGTCTCAGGACATGTTTTTTACATTGACAGCACTGTCCTGCCAGTAGCCCTTGGGACAGTTAGTTCTATCCAGCTCACTGTTACTTAATCAGGGAATGGCTGAATGAGCAGCCACATATCCCTTGTACTGGCACACGGTCAGGCTCTGGCAAGGGAAGTCACCTTATCTAAATACAAACACTTAAGCATTAAGCCTCCTATCTAGAGGTGGATGTCTAGACATCTCCAGTCAGCACTGCTGAGGAGCAAGTTATCCTTTCCTAAGTTAAGTGTCTTAAGTCAAGTGTGTAAGTAAACCCCTGAGAGCATCAGTTGTTCTCCCTTGGCAGTGGATGGAGTCAAAATAGCCAGCTTAAGCCAGGTATTTAATACTTAAAGCAGCTGAAACTTCAGGGTGACGAATTCCAGTCTAGAGCTCGAGCTGTTGCTGCTGCCTCTCCATGAGTAGAGGTGATAACTGGGAATGTGTCAGCATTTGTGGGATTCAGGCATTAACTTCTTGGCAGCTGTTTCGAATTGAGCCCAGGCTGCAAAGAATGTTATAGTTTTGCTCAGGATTAGCTCAAACACCAAGTGCTGGGGGATGAGTCTACACATCACTAATCACTTGTGGATCCCTTACTTTTCAATGGCAGAGGGAATAAATACCAGGTTTGGAAGCACATGGAAGGGCTTAGTGATTTATTTACTTGGTTAGTTTCTATCTACAACTTGATGTTCTCTAGGGCAGCTGATACAGACTTTCATCCATGCTGGTTTTGGGATGAGAAGCTAGATTTTGATCCCATCAGTTTAAACTGGAAATACAATTTCAGTTCTGTCTGGACATTGAAAATCAATTTCCGCTTCAGCAAAGCAGCAGTTCTGAAAAGCACCATTTATTTAAACATGTACCTCAATTGCATCTTAAATACAGTTGGGCTTAAGCATGTTCCTGGTAGCTTTTTCTAACAAAAAGTGATCTAAAAGCATTACTGAAACAGATACTATTTAAAAAACCATTCTGATGGTTATTTTCCATATCCAGTTTCACATGTAGAAAAAGGTATAAAAGCCTTCCAAAATCCCTTCTGTAGGAACAATGTAGACTCTTAATAGAATAAAGTTATTTTGTTTGTTGAGCATGGTCATACAGGAGTTGGAGTCCTCTAATGACCTCTGTGAAGTACTGAACACTGAAATCTGGCAATGCAAATGCTAATAAGTCAGGAAAATGCCATAGTGGTATTTGCATCTCTGGATTTGTATGGAAACAGAAAATTTCTCTACTATCCCTTTATTTCACTCAGTCTGTGTAGCAAGAAGTTCATTTAAAAATAGGACCGTGATATTTTATCAACTCAGACATGAGCATTTACATATTGCTCTTCTCATTTCAGCATCTGCTCTCATCCCTGCACTTCTCAAGGGGTTTGCAGTTAACTCAGGCAGATTCATTTCTACAGGCAGCACCTTTATTACTCATTAACCTCTCTGGGAACTTATAACCCAAAGAATGAAAGGTCCTGGAATAATACTTGGCATCATTACTCTAGAAACCTAGCAATCATAGCAAATGTTTTGAGTGGCCTAAAAGGTAACAGCGTGCAAATGATACAGAAGAACCATGTCAAATGTATTTTAGTACAATATTGTGCTAAATTATTTGTGTTTTCTTCCCTTTTTATCGTAGATCTGGAGTATGAAACAAGACAGTTGTGTCCATGATTTACAAGCACACAACAAAGAAATTTATACTATCAAATGGAGTCCTACAGGACCAGGAACAAATAATCCAAATGCCAATCTTATGTTAGCAAGGTACTATTTAATCCTGGTTTTAAATGCTTGTTAAACATTATTTTTACTTCACTCTATAAATGTAAGTTCACAGAATGTTTTGAGGCACGTAGGATACTTTATCATATTTTGTTTGTATTAGCATCAAAGATATGTTGAATTGAGATGTAATTAATCTCTGGTTTTTTCCTTGACAGTGCATCCTTTGATTCTACTGTTAGGTTATGGGATGTAGACAGAGGAATTTGTATTCATACTCTGACAAAACATCAAGAACCTGTGTACAGTGTAGCTTTCAGTCCTGATGGCAGGTACCTGGCCAGTGGCTCCTTTGATAAATGTGTACACATCTGGAATACACAGGTATAGCTCTTCTCTCTGTTGAGAAGTTTGTGTTTTGGTCTTTTCCATCCTTCCAACCTTTGTTTTTCCATCATACTTCAGCCACAAAGAGCTTTGTCATTCCTAACACACTTGTTTTCTCTTTGTTCTAAGATTATTTCCTTTAATGGATGTACATTTAATTTCTCACTTTGAATGCTTGCCTATGGTAAAGTAGTACTTGTTTTTACATTGTCTTAGCAAAAAAACCACAAACAAACCAAAAAGACCCAACCAAAAACTCACCGACAAAACCCCACATTCAGCAAGGTTTCTCCAAGAACATATTTCATCCAAAAATAGTATTTGTTAACTCTGAACTTTAAATTCCTGATAAAACAGGGGTTTTTGTGAAAAATGATGACTCTGTAGACATACTAATCTGATTGGCTGTTCCACTGAATTTCACTGACAAACAAGAGAATATAGTTGAGGAAAGAGAATGATGACAAAGTGTTTCTATGTAACTTTCTCAAAAAGGACACTATTACTTGTTTTATATTTCTGGCAAAAAACCAAGGGCTTGTTATGTTTGAAAGTCTAAAGATGTTGTCAGGCATGATGCAGTCTCTGGCTACTGGGAATTGGGTATTAATTTCTGAAAGGCTCATTTTAGTAATTGGAAGTAGTCGTGACCATCCCCAGTTTTGCCTATCAAACACAGGAGCTCAAGGTGCAGTGGTTATGTCACATTCTTTAACAAGGTGCTGAGACTGTCCACAGGTCTCTCCCTGGACCACTTTCCTCTGAGAATTTCAGCTTTTGAAAGCAGCGGGGAATTTTTACATGTACAAATTGTGCTCGTTCATTTTGATTTTGTTGTATTAATTACTTGGCTTGTCCCTTTTTTAGACAGGTGCCCTAGTTCACAGTTATCGGGGAACAGGAGGGATTTTTGAGGTTTGCTGGAATGCAGCAGGAGACAAAGTTGGAGCAAGTGCTTCAGATGGTTCAGTAAGTGTTGCTTGATTTGGTTGATGTTCTAATAACAAACATCTTCTGGTAATCTTTTAACCAAAAATGGAGACAAAATTTCCTTCTCTAGCTGAAGGTTGAATACAGCCAGCTCACCTGTAGGTTTCCACCTGTAACCATGCTGTGATATTGTAAGGAGAATATCTTTATTCCAGTTTAAGGCATCACTGTTCTAAACCCCCCGAAAACCTCAGAAGGTGGAAATAACTCCAATTTATGTTTTCTGTTCCTGCTGGGGTTTACTGTGTCAGTGTGTTCAGTGTGGCTGGTCTGGAAACAAATTTGTTTATCTTTCTCTGCCCTTTTCAAGTGAAAATGCTCAGTGTAGGTGATATTATTATAATGCATGACAGGAATGAAATACCTTCTGCATTGCATTCAACAGCGAAACAAAGTGCAGATTTCTAAATGCTTGTAATTAAAAAGTTCCTAGAAATGTCAGCAGCTATATATAGGTACCAGTCTGCTTACTTTGCTTAGAAAAAGCAGGGAATAAAATCATGTTTAACTAATCATGAATGTCCCCACTGTCATTTCACTGCAGGGTGTTGGAGCATCACCTTCTGGCTGCTCTGACACTGTCCTGCAGAGAGCTGCAGTGGGATGGGAATGTGCAGGGTCTTCAGAAGGAAGCACAGTCCTGGGGTTTCTGCTTGCCTCTCTCTTGCCATTGTTTGCAAAGAAAGGAGAGGAGAGCCTAAGGAAAAGCAAAATTAAAACAAAATAAGGCTGATAAGGGAATTGTGTTTTGAAGTGCTCCAGCTTCCTTTAACAAACATCAGCAAAAAGCAATCCTGGCAGCTTAGTAGTGCAGAGTCTCAGGTGGCATTTTAACACAGGTGCCAAAGCACTTCCTTCCTGAATGCTCCATGCTGGTAAGTAAGGTTGTTTTGTTAGAGTTCAAAGCACAAAATAGGAAGTTCTGGATTTTAAGAAGCCTAAATTCTAGAGAATTAATTTTGATTGGTCTTTCATATCATTTTAGTCCTGTAACTATAGGCAATATCATAAAAGGAAAAAAACTCAAGGCATATCCTAAGTAGAAAATTAATTATCATTCCCCCCAGATGACCCTTTTTTATACATGCTGTGTGACCTTTCCAGTCCTCCAATTAATTTAGCCCAACAGGCTGATTGTACTTGGAATAGATTTGTTTTCATTTAGTTTCTGATATTTAAAAAAATGCTGGGCTTAATTTGTTCTATATTATTTGCTACCAAAAACCCTTCTCATCCACTCTGTTTTAAATGTGCTTGCAGCTGGTATTATCTTGTGTGTGGTTATATTTTACTAATAGACTTCTACATCTGACAGACCCAAAAGCACTACTCAGTGGAGATTTTGGGAAGACTAAAACTCGAATTTGTACACCATTAACTGTTTTCCTCATCCATTTTAGTACTTGTCCACGTATTTTAATTTCATTTTATATTTTTACAAACTAGACTCGAGTAAGTTCTCAGCCTCACAGTATTAAATAACAGGCAAACAGCTTACATAAAATGTTGTTGCTGTTCTGATAGCAGTTCAGGAGGCAGCAGTGCCCTTAGCACTGGAGCTGGCTGGGGGCTCATTTAGAGCTCACTTGGTCATTTTGATATTATTTAACCACTGTTAATAGATATAAGGTTAAGCTTACACAATCCATGTTGTAGGTTTTGCTCTGATACTTCACACAGAGTTGTAAAACCATGTGGTCTTGTGCAGCTGCTCTATCTGTGTCTCTCTCTTTGCAGGTTTGTGTATTAGACCTCCGGAAATAGCGCTCTTAGTTGGAAGCCATGGACCGACTATGAATGTGTACATAGCCAAAATGACTGTCCCTGACCCATGTACTGCTATAGTCCCAATCGAACCATGGCCAGTCCACTACAGCCAAATGTAAAAGAAATATATACATATACTGTATATAAAAAAAAAAAGGAGAAAAAAAAAAAGGAAAAAAAAAAAATTACACCCTGAAGAGGATGACAGAGTTTTGTCACAGCTTGTGAATCCTGTTCACCAAGTGCTGGAATCTGCTGTGCCCCAAAATAACATTTAAAGGTTTTGGATATGAAAACCAGAAGAGAGCGAGAGAGAGAGAGAAATATACCATATACAAGAGCAGACCCATATACATACCAAATTCAGAAGATACTAATGGCAGCCTTCATTACCCCTTCCCCCATGAAATCCATTCTCACGTGGATTGTGGGGTATTTTTGTTTTCCTTCTCAGTAGTTGAGCAGTTTGTGTGTAAAGAGAAAATGGACTTACAGAAATCTGCAGCAGTAGTTTTTTCTTTGCTTTTAAACATTGGGTTTTCTGTTTTGTTTTGGTTAAGTTTACGAATGCATGAAGTAAGGGAGTGAATTAGTTTCTTGTTTATATTTTTTTCACCTTGGGAAAAAAAAAAAAAAAGGCGTTTCTTTGAAACATGTTTTGATGCATTCTTTGAAGAGGTAGTTTGAACCTGATAACATTTGGTACATTTTGTGGCTCCCAGAGCACAATTTCTTTGAACAGAGGGAGGGTGGAAAAGGGATTAGGGAGAGAGAAGAAAAAAAAAAAAATCCTTCTTTGCGGCGTGATATTTCACATCCTTCTCATCTACGAAGTATGATGGAAATGGGTATAATGCTATGTTTGATTTTCTGGTGACATGGCTGAAATGCAGTAATTTCTTATTTGGGACATAATTCTGCCAAACTTAAAAACAGAAGGGCACAAAAACACAGGAGAAAAAAAAACCAGGGATGCAAAAAAAAAAAAAGGAAAAAAAAGCGGAAAAATGCATCTTCTGTTGTTTTAAAACCATAGCTAAAATATGGTTAAATTGTGCACTATTGTGAAAAGGAGCAAAGTATAGCTGGGGGATTTTGTTTAAGAGGTTAAGATCTTTCTGGACAAGGGTTCATGCCACAGCTTCTTTGAGAGTTGCCCATCATTATTTGTAGGAGCTTAGATGTATAATTGTAACCAAACTCCAGTATTAAAAGTATTTCATGTAATTTTTCTTTATTAAAATAAAATCTTTGGCATATATTTGATAACACTGCCATTAAGAGGCAAAATGTTTACTACCTTAGATTTAAAAAAAAAAAACTTAAACAGAGGACTTGCTTCAAGTTTATTTTAATAGCAGTGATTCAGCTTATTTAAGAGATGAATACTTGCACTAATTCCCCTGCTGCTCCAGTCCTGCAGTTTATTGTATCTTGTGACTACATTTTTTTCCAAATATAGGGTAGATGTAAGCTGCTATTTTTTTAATAATCACTACTATATAGTGTCTTTTACTCTGTTTACAATATCAAGTATTTTTCTTACAATGACAGATGTATATGGCAAACCTTTTTCTGCTCATGTGATTAAAAGTATACTAATAGTGATTTTATTTGTAAATGATAGCATGAGGTTGTGTTTATGTGTATGTGTAGTCGAAAAGGTTGCATCATGTCTTGCATAAGATTCCAAGAGTGTAAATTTATAGAAAGAGAGGTTGTCAAATTTATGTCACAGACATTTTACTTAAGGAATGGTTTATATTACAGAGCTTTGCAAAGTTATCAGTTTTATAACACTATTTCAATCACAATTAATTTTGTGGCTTATGATTGTTAGTCTCTAACCTATTTTTTTATTCGTTTGGGTTTTTTTTTCCCCCCCTCCAAGTAAAGTATAAATTCATCTAATTGAGATAATGCAGCTTTGACATTTTAACCATTGTTCTTTAGGCATCAATTTCTGCTATTTCCATGAAATAAACATGACTTGAAGCAAGTCTGAGTTTGGCTAAGGTAGGGTAGCAATTTGCCAGTGGTAAAGACAAGTCAACAATACATTGTTTATATATACCCCAGGATTATACTGCTATCATACACAGTGTTTAAAACCAACACCAAGTCATATCCATAAAGACAGTTATCCATGGTGGTTCTGTGCCAGCTATTTTTAGGGTTTTGGAACATATTGCAAATGTTTAGAGCAATTACCCTGTGAGTTACAATATGTAGGAAACCTAATATATTGAGTGTCTGGCACTTGAAATATTGCTTTTATTGCTGGAGGTCCATGACTGTGGCTGACCTCTGTCATTTAATGAAAAAAAATAAAAATAAAAAAAAAATTCTGTGCAATAATTTTAAACTGTGCTCCCAGGAATAGACACAAATGTTTTGAGTATGTTTAAGCTGCATTTTTTGTTTAGCAATGCATTTGTCAATTGCACTGAATTTAAATCTGAAAGTCAGAAGTGATTCTTGATAGTACTTTTGTATTTTAATATGGACAGTTTATTCATTTTCATAAAAGTTATTGGATGATTCTTTCAGCCAATCTAAACAATTGTGGTGGAATTCTGTGACATAGCTGCAAAATCACACAGCCATGTTTTAGGGTATTGCCATTTTCCTCTTTCTCAATCATCAGCTGTTTTGGTTGTAATTCTAGTTGCTTCAGCATAGCATCACACACTCAGAAATAGAGAACACCAGAGCTTCAGTGTGTCCAGGCCAGGGCTGTCAGGTGCTGGCTCCGGCAGGAACGTCGGCTCCGTTGGCTCGAGCGCTCCG
>NW_008236696.1:2561950-2580944 GCF_000691975.1 Corvus brachyrhynchos | reverse complement strand
CCCGCACGCCCGGAGCCGCCGCAGGCCGGGTGCGCCGGGTTCTGCCATCCTGCCAACCAAAACCGAGACAAAACCACCACAGAACCGTGACGTTAATTACTGTCTTTTATAGCACAAAGGCCTCGTGTTCCAGGGTGAGGTGGACTGTCCAAATTGCTCCTTTCAAAGGGGAAGCCATATGGCAGCAAGGCCCTGACTTTGTGTAGCATGTACATACATGCTCAGTCTTACAGATGGAGTCATTCCTATTTTTATCAGCTCAACGCAGTAACAGGCAAATATCCAAACAGAGGATAAAAGGAAGGGCAAAAGCTGGGCTCAGAATTAATGATGGGGTAAGAAATGAACTGCTCTTGAGTTCGCTGTCTTTCTGTGCGTCCATCTCAGAATCCCGTTTCTCATTTTTGCATGACCAGATCCAGGTTTCTGTAGAGTTCGTCTTTTTCTATTTTTACTTTACCTTTTTCTGCATTTTTAAATTGATGTAAAGATTCCCAACCAGTGGGCTTTTTAGTGTAGTTAAGAGAATATCTAGGTCTTCATAAAAGCTTTTTTAGACTCTTTGTAATGTTGATAAACTGAGTTTATTCTGGGACTACCATTGTGCAGGGTTATTTAGCATGTCTACTAGATGATTGGAAATCTTATATGAAACACTAAAAGTGCCTCTTTTTTTGGGTTGGGTGGAGGGGAGGTAGTAGTTACCAGAGTCAGAACGACATGGCATTTTGAAGCATGTTTCTTGATTTTGTGACACTTTAATGCATCTTGAGAGAAAGGCCAAAGATTTCTACCAATTTTAATTGATTTTCATTTTAAAAAGCACTCCTTTTTCCTTACACTGCTTACCTCATGCTAGGGCGTCTGGTGGGGCGTTGTACCTTGGGAATGTCCTTTGTGTTTAGGGAGAACAGTGGGTGGCACGGGGTGGCCATGCCGGTTTGCCAGCAGAGTGGCCTCAGCCGGTGACACGTTTAACTCTGCCGAGGGAAGGAGTTTCATTACCGCTGCAAACTGGGGGGTTCAGCCTGTAGATACAAGGTTGTCCAGTTTTGTCTGTTTAGTGAAGAGAGGAGCCTTGGGACCTGATTCTTCCAGTCTTTACTTCACCAGAAATCCCTTTGTCTGTCGCTTCATGAGGAATCCCGAGCGCTGGAGGTGCCGGGGCCGTGCCGTAGCCCCAGTGTAGGTAAAACGAGCCACATCCCCCTCAAGCCGAGGGTCCCTCGGTGTCCACGGGGTTTTACCAGAGCAGGGCCTGCCGGATTTAGCCCAGTGTTCCTTTTTGGCTGACGAGCGGGATAGCTCCTCCCTTCCCAAAGCCCCGTAGAGCCAGCCCCCGGTGGGATCACTTCCACACTCTCCAGACGCCTGAAGAAAGCAGAAGCAACATTGTGGCATGTTAGAAGCAAATATGGCTTCGGGAGACAGCAGTAAATCTCCATCAAGATCCCTGACATTTTCCGTAGGGAGAGAGACATGGAGCAGTCCTCACTTCTCCCTCTAGAGAAAGCTCTGAAATACCACGAGCTGTGAAAGTGTGACTGTCTTCACTGTCAGTCTGGTGGGAGGCAGACAAACCAGGAAAATCTGCCTTTTCGAGTGGATTGCAGATTTAGTGTTAATAGTGCTTCAGATCAGTAGTTTTGAGTACATAATTCGCTTTCTCTGCCTTTAAGTTTGAAGCTTGACAATAACTTGAGGCATGTTTTGGTTTTGTTTTGTTTGTTTTTTTATTTTTAAATAATCATTCATTTTTACTTCATAATGTTTTTTGACATTTGTGGGTAAATACAAGAAAACAGTCTGCATGTTGTTGCTAGTCCAGTGTACTTTGCAATCTTGTCCTCAACAGACTGCAGTGTGCAGAACAGTAATTCTAGAATACAGAAGTAATTTTCTCTCTCTCCTGACATTGACATTGTAGTTGTTATGGTTTCATTTGGAGTTACAAATCCTTTGGGTCTAATTCTGTGAGCCTACCTATAGCACTGGATTAAAATGTCTGCATCATTTCTTCAGTTATCCAGTTAAACTACAACTGTTGTAAAAGTGTAAACCAGCCCATGACAGTTTTTTGTACTTGTTTAAAGGACTTTTATTGTTCAGTTTTCATGATTATTGTCTAAAGAAGACTGATATAGATGTTCTATACTGTCCTGGACCATGTTAATTACACTTTATGATGTATTTTGGTTCTACATCACAATGATTTGTCCCCAAGGCCCTTATATCCCTTCTAGGCACATTTTCTGTTGCAGTTTCCCTTTGCATTGTATTGCTTTGACAACTGTAATTTGAATCAGATCTGAAAGAGGTCCAGAATAAAATATATTTTGATATTACCTTGGCTGAATGTTATATAACCAGTACTTTTAAATGTTTGGGATGGAAGATTTGCAGATCATTAGGCTGGGGAAGTGACAGACTAAAACACTATTTTTAATATTTAGTTTGGCACATTTTCAGGTAAGACAAGGTGCAAACAGCAGCAGGAGGTAATTCACTGTGTGGCTATAGGATCTTTGTGAGCACACAGTAGATCCTGTGACGGTGACACCATCCCCTGCCACCATGTCCTGCTGTTCCATTTAGGGAAACTGATTTATTTTGTGTTTCACATGCTCCATCTTCCCCTCCCCCCTACACCTGTGGAACAGAAGCAGAGTCCAGTGGTGCTCACAGCTGCACCCCAGCTGTGTGGAAGGTTCTGGAGGTGTGGGAGCAGCTCCTTCGTGGTGATGGAATCTCATGTCGGGGAGATCTGGTGTTACAGAGCAACTCAATTTGGTTGTGCAGAGCAATGTTGTTTGTGTTACTGTATTTCAGATGTGTGAAACCATTTAGATTCCCATGTGAGATAGCATACATCCATCATACATATAATGATGTTTTAATTCATTCAGAATTGTGGGTCATGTCATAATCCAGGTGAGGGAACCTGGACAGTTTATTTTCAATGTGTCCAGAACTTTATGGTGAAATTGCTGCTTTTTCTTGTAGATTACTGATTTACTCTATATTCAAAAGTAGTAGCTTTCTTAGTAATGCTATCAAAATCAGTTGATCTTAATTTTTTGAAACTTGCTGTTGAAAAGTGCCTGTAATGAATTGAAAAGAGAGGAGGGACTCTGTTTTACAAGTGTAAAACCAGTCTTGACTTCCCTTTACCTGGAGTCCAAGTGCACTGCAAGATTTCTGCATCACCTGGATTTTGAGGCAGCAATATTGGAGCAGTTTCATGGTTCTGAGAGACTGTGAATTGATGTTTCAGTGCAAATGCAGGAACCACGAAGCAGTGTTGTTATGTACATGTTGCTCTCACGTGGTAGTGATGCCCAGATCCATCCTGTGAAGAGGAGACAACATTCCAGGTGGGTGCCTTATGCCACTGCTTCCCAAATCTTCCCTTTGGACTTCAGTTACAGTCTGGTTCTTCTAACTCTGCAGGAACTAGTGATCTCAGGTATTCATAAAGTCCATGTTCCCTACCTCCTAGGGAAATTATTTAATGGAAGTTGAAGCAATATCTTCTGTTTGCTGATGTCAGCACAGGGCAGCTGTAATGGAATAATAATTTAGGAGGAATTTATTGATGATTCTGTGGAGAATGATGATGCCCCAGTTAGTGTTTTGTCCTTAAGGAAAGCGGACCCAGGAGTTCTGCAGTGCAGGGGCTTTCCTGTTTATCTGACTAACTAAAAATTGGTGCCATAAAAGCTCGGTGAAGAATTAACAAAGACAGAGGTTTTCTTAATAGATGTAACGTGAAAATGTTCTGCTTCTAGATTAATTCTTCAGTTACCAGGTCAAGATTTTGGACTCAAAAAAACGTCAAGATGTCTCAATAGAGGTTGAGTACTTTCAGTAGACTATTTTCTTTTTTTCCACAGAGTTTTTCTGACTTGTTCTAGATGCTGAGTGCCCTGATTTTAACCTTGAGAATGCTGTATTTTGAGCTTTCTGAGTTACACGTTCTTGAACATTTCAAGACTTCACTGGACTGGTGACAGCTCAGACTGAGTGTTTTGCCTTCCCAATTAGAGAATCAAAGGGCTCAGCTCACAGTGATGCTGAGGGGAAATTCCCAATTCCTTCAGTGCAAGCAGACCTAGGGCAGCACTTCTGAAAAGAAATGGTGGATGAAGGATTTTTTATTCTGACATATCACAAATCCATCCATTAAAGATCAAGTTTCCTGTGCCACTATGCTGAAGTGCTCACACCACAAACCTAAGGCACCCTTTGCTATCTGCATGTTGTCTTAGCCTTGATGGAAACCATGAAATCTGCAGGCTCCATTTAGTTTAATTTGTACCTTTGTCCTTGCTTCAAATGTTTTAAGCTGACAAGAATATCTGAGGTGTGGGGTCTGCCTTTAATAAATGCCAGGCAGAGGGGCAGAGGTTGGGTTAAGTCTTGTGGACATGGCTGGGGGCTCTCCAAAGCTGCATTGGGTCTCCACAGCCTCTTTCTTGCTCAGGGAGTGGTGCTGCTGCATCATTTGCAGTTGCAGAAGCCACTTGGAGCACAGTGTCTGCTGGCTGTTACACTTGGGCTGCACTGGAGCTCTCTGCTTTATAAATATGGAAAAAGACCTTTTTTTTATGATACAATTCATAATACTTGGGAGCCACAGTAATTTTGACATATATCCCTTAATTTCTCATAAGTGATTAGTTTTAAAGGTAGCAAATGTCCACCACAGGGGAATTGTGAAGAATTGCACTTACTTAGTTTACTTCTTAAATAGTTATTTGAAAGTTTTGCAGTTCTTTCACTTTCTATTGCCACAGCCCATCTGTCTTCAGTTTGCTTGAACACTGCAGCAAAGTCAGGTGCTGATTAGGTGGATGGGAACAAACTGCTTTCTAGCAGTGAGTAATTTGAAGCCAGGAGGCAACTCCCAAGGCACAGAAGTAGGAGTTCGTGTAGTTTGTTGCAATTGTGTTGTTTACCATCTCATGCTCAAATTGGCAAAATTTGCTGTGTGTGCTGAATTAAATATTCTATTATTTTATTCTATTTATTTCTATTCAGTTCCTGCAGCTAATTCTATGGGAAAATCATTCAATATAGTTTTCATAGGGAATAAATTATAACTTTGCCCTGCATGTTGCTCCGGCAGGGAATTCTCCAATACTTCTTGGAAATGTCAACTGTATAGAGGTTTAGTCTGGTGCTGTTGCCTGGACAGTGAGTGATCCTCCAATTTTGGGCTTTAGGTATATAATTTTTTATCTTGAGCATTCAAGAGTGAAATACTTGTTGACACATTTATTTATTTATCTCCTGGCTTATTACTGTTTGCTTGTCTGGGTGGATAAATCAACTCAGTGTTTCCATCAAATGCTTTTCTAGTTGCAGGTAAATTGTGCCTCTGAATTGCACAAGAAATAAGACACAATAAGGATAAGAAATCTGTGCCCATAGTGCTCTGTTAGTATGAAATCAGCACATTGTGACTTTCTTTGTCATTTGTTTTTACATGGATATAGGAATTCCAAGAGTTCTGTCTCTCTAGCTCTTCAGCCATTTTATTCCACTTTCTCTAGTAGGAGTTGTAAATAAGCAGAATAAAGGGGAATACTTTTGCTTTTGGAGGTCCTGTTTGAAAACAATGGGAGTCACCAAGTGATGAGGAAGGTGAGGGGAAATGTCTGAGGTTGTAGGTGTGGAAGAGGCCTTGGCAGTCAGGGAGCTGCACATGTCTGGTCCTGCCTGGCTGCTCTCCAAGGTTCTCCTGTTGAAATACTGCAATAACCTTAACGGTGAAGCACTTTCTAATCTGAATCTTCTTTGCAGTTAAAAACTTAGCATTTTGTCCACCCTGAATGTGGGGGGAAAGAAAAAGCTGTTTATTGTTCACAGCAGCCTTTTACGTCTTTGAAATCTGCTGTGTCGTTTCTTCCTTAAGCTGAACTGTCCTCAGAGTGTCTTAATCAATTCATCAGCACCAGCTGCTCTCCTTGACAAACAATCTAATGAATACTGAAATAAGAATCTTGTTTATAAGAAAAATGGTCTCTGAAACAACTTGGGGAGAAACTGAAAACAAAATAAGTTTTCTGGTTTTGCAGTTCTGCTATAATAACTATGAGCAGTGGCTCAATAATTTATAGGTTTTTGCATTGCTGATGTCCCAGCAAGGACCCACTGGTTCTTGGAAGTTTTACATAAACACCTTTTCTCCCTTCTGCAACCTGTGTGTTGCTCCCCCTTCCCCATTTTCAGCCCATGACAGGTTTCTGTCCAAGGCTGCCTAGCAGATCTGTGGCAAAGCTAGGAATTAAACTTAAAAAATCCCCCAAAATAGGATGGAGGACCAGGCTGAGGATTGTATCTGCCCATAGCTTCCACCTGGGATTCTGCTCCCAAACCAGCACTGTGACAGAAATGTTCCAGAAACTGTGAGAGTGGAGAAGGGCCCCTGGGAAGCAGGGCCTGCAAAACAAAACACAAAAGTGAATTCAGGAAATGCTCCAGTGATGTGTTAATACACTTGGTAAGAGTTACAAGGAAGAGAGAAAAAATTTTAACTGCTCTATGTTAAACATGCTTTCAGGCAGTAAATGCTTTTTAATATTATAAAAATATATTTCAGACAAGGCTGCTTCTGTATCATGGAGACCTACATATTCTTGCTTTCTGACCACACAGGTATTCTGTCTTGTGAAGGACTTCTTTTATAGAGACCAAAGTCACAAGGATTCAACAGTATCCAAATCTGTTGTGAATAAAAAGCTTTAAATGGATACCACATTTTAGAACTGGAAAACCCCCCACACCTGCAAACTAAATAGAGGCCATTGCTCACCTGAGACTGCTGCTGCCATGGGGAGCATGGAAAAAATGCATCTCCTTTTACAGCCCTGTTTGAGAGAGGAGCTTTAAGGATCCAGCAGTCCCAGTGGTGATAGGGAGGGTAGGTGTGTGCTGTATTTTCCGCTGCTTCCATATCCCCAAGGAGAAGTGGATTCCAGAAGAGGAGATTTTATTAGCACGGGACCATATATCATGGTACGTGTTCATTAATATTAAGAAATTACCACTGCTGCTGAGCAGGAAGGATGTGCTATTTTCCCATTAGATTTCTGCATCTCCTCTGCTTTCCAAAACTTGCAATTCCAGCTGGGATGGCTGCAGCAGTGCTCACAATAAGCTGTGAGATTTTGGGTTTGCTTCCTTCCCCCAGAGTTAGGGCAGGAGTTGTGCTTTGTATGGGTTCCTAAGCAGTCACAGTCTGTTGAGAGCAGGAGCATCCAGCAGAGCAGTGTGAGCTCAGGAGCTGCTGCCGTCCCAGCAGGACTCACCTGGTATTCAAGGCTGTTTCCAGAAACACAAAAACCAGCTTGATCTGGACTAACAGGGCTGGATTTTAAGTTTCAGGGTGTGGGTGAGTGACTCATTAAAGTATCCTGACAGCTCTTCTGACCTCGAGTGGTGCTGCTTGTACAGAACTATCCCGTGTGTGTAAGTGAGGACACAGGCTAAAAGGGCAATATGGTGCTGCAATGGCTCGTGTAATCTGAGCTGAACTACGACTGGGTAGCAGAAAAGTGTCTTGGAATGGGAGCAAGTGTAGTCAGTCAGATTCAGAGCATAAGTGGTGTTATTATTTCCCATTTCCTGCAAGCCAATTTACTGCACTTCCAGCCTGCCTGCTCCTTCATACAAAGCAGCAGCCAGAGGAATCATTAAAGCAAAGCTTGGATCCCAAGATTGCCTGTAATTCAGATACTTCAGTGATAGAAAAATGTATAGTTTCAAGAGAAAGCATGTGCAAGTACCAAATTTCCCCCAACTGCAGAGATGTGTGTCTGTTCAAACAAACCCCTCTGTGCTTTAGAGGAAACAATTTACTACTTAAGTAAATAAACACAGCTGTTAAGAAGTTAAGATTAGACTGTCAGATTCATCGTCCGCTGAGTAAATGATGGTGTACAGGCCTTCCCTGTCTGCAGATGGGAAGATGGAGTATGCCTCAAGGGTGGAAAAATGGAGATTAAAAGGCAGATAAAAGAGCTGATGCATTGGGACCATGATCCTTCCAGCTGAGGGGGTGAATGGAGCACCCTTCCCAAGGGAATTATAGCAGGTGCAGCTGTCTTTGTGGGTGTACGGGGGAAGCAGGGAAAGATTAGGATTTCAGGAAGAGTACCAGGCTGTCAGCTTTGCAGAACAACAGGGAAACTTCCACAGGCACTGTTGGATGTTGGAGCTGGCCACTGTGCACTTACAGACCTTCCTGTTGCTTCCTTGCATTAGTTTGTCTTGCAGGAGTGCTGGCTCTTCCCACTGCCCTGGCTCCCTGTGGCACAGTCCAGGGCCATCAGCATCAGTGCAGGATTTAATATCAGAGCAGTCTCCTAACCAGCAACAGGGAGGGGGATATGAGCAATGCTGTTTTGCCTTTCTCACCCATAAATGTCGTACCCCTGGAGGGTGGAAGGTGTTTTCCCTCTTGGAATTACAGATACTTCTAGGCGGGCTGACAAATTCAGCAGCCACATTTCTGGGAACTTCAGTACAAAAAAATCCCAACCTCTGTCTCTGTGACTTGGGCTTTAAACACTGATTATAGAGATTCAGTGCGACCTTAGATAGTGGTTGCAACTTTGCATGAAAATCCACTGCTTTCCTGTCATTTCTGGTGCTGTTCTGCTAAACTGTGCTGCACTTTTCCCTAGTGCCAATGCCATGTTTGAAGTGTGTGTTTTAGGTTTTGTTTCATCTATTTTTGATCAGCCCAACAGACTTTGCAGTGGCAGGAGCTGCCTGGGAGCCCAGTTCCTTCCTCCTCCCTCCCTGCCTTCCTCTGCAGGGGCTGTGGCAAAAGTTCTGTTGCTTTTCCTGCTCTTTGCCTGTCCCTGCACCCTTCACCAGTGCTGTTCTTCCTTGGCCTGTTTCTGTTTCTGCATCTTCTGTTGGTTTCAGTCAGTGACTCACTCTCCCAGCTGCCTTAGGAGGAGACATTTCAGTGCAGGTCATCACTAACACCATCTCACGGCTCTCTGGCAGCTGAATGGATGAGGGGTTCTGGTTTTGGAAGCAGCAGTGGCTCAGCCCGGCCAACAGGTCTTGCTTCATAATCATTCCTTGCGTTTTTCTCTTGAAGGAAGATGTGGTGAGGGTGCTGAGGTTTTGGTGCTATCTATTAAATCATGCCTATTGCTCATTTTAAAATAATATATATCCATATAGAAGTGTACAGAATGAACATCCATGGTTAATAGCAATTTAAAAACCACAGTCATCAGATGATTTATCTAAGTGATGCACATTGGACGTTTTTGAGATTACAAGTTGAATGAGAAAATGAAGTTGTTCTGTTTCACTAGAAAATGCAGTAGTTACTTACTGGGCTTAGTTATTCCATATGTTAATGCCTTGCTGCTCTTGCAGCTGCTGGCAGAGAAAGGCTCCTTTCAGGCAGTGCCGTGCATGCTAATGAACCCCAAGGTTTGTTTTCCTGGCTTTTACATTTGTGATACCACTCCACCCAGCTGTGTATGGCCCTGGATAACTACAGCAAAGAACCCCATACTTAGTGGAAACAAAATCTATTGATGACAAACAAGTTTCCTGTTATGACAAGGACTGATGTGGATTCAGTGTGTGCTGGGAAGACAATGATGGGACTTGTTAGAGAAAGCAGATATGCCTTTGAAAAGCATGGAAGAAAGCTCCAGGGAGTTGATTTAATTATTTAGTCAATGTCATTCAAAATGTCTCCAGGAGATCCAGCTCTTTTTTACTTCTTCCACCCAGGAGCCTTACAGCTCCAGCAGTCTTGGATATGAGTTATCCCTGTAGTGCATCTCATGAGCCCACAGCTCTTTTAAGCCATGTTTCTGTTACAGACACAAGTCTTGGCTGCAACACTTTGTCCAGTTCTGGTTCTGTTGTATTTATGGCCCCACCCTTGTGCCTAATATCTGCTTAAGAGTCTATGTCTGCCTTATTTCTGTTTGTGGTGTTATTTAAAGTAGAGCTGCCAGTGCATTCATTGCCCGAAATACCAGCACAGTTTAGCAGGGGTCTCTTTCACAGCTGGTGCAGAATCCTTGGATATGTGGCTCTGCACATCCACAGGAGCCCGGGGCTGTGCCTGTCGCAGCATACACACCCCAGCTCCTCTTTTCTGGCTGGGCTGTTTGGGCCCTACTGCCTCATTTTGTGGTTGTTGGTCTTTAAAAGCAAAGTACAAAGTAAATAAATGAAAAAAAAAAAAAAATAGGGGGAGGGAAGAGAGAGAGGAAACAAGCCAGGCTCTGCTCCTGCTTCCTCTCAAGCCATAGTCAGCCCTCACACATCCTGCACAGCTCTTCAGGGGTGTGTAATTATCTGGCAGTGCCATGTACTTTGCTCTCCCTTCTCTGTGCTGAGAGAAAGCTGCTGAGCCCATGTTCTTTTTGAAAAGAACAGTAATAAAAGAGGCTTTAAAGAAAAAGATGCTGTTCCCCTGCAGAGTGTGCTTGTTTGGGCAGTTTGATGTCCTATTTTTATTATAAATATAATTGAATTTCCAATAGTTACACACAAACAACTGTCGTTTGGGAATAAAAAGAAGAGACGTATGCTAATCGAAAGCTCCCATAATTACACAATCTTCAAATTAATTAATGAGCCAAAGGCAGCCAAACATTAGCATTTAGAAAGTGCTTTGCTGCATTAACCACTAATGAGTTCATTTAAATCCATCATGCAACCCATTTTGGAAAGCATGAGCCGTATTTAATCATATTCAATCAGATTTAATAATGGAATTCCTAACACGAGGCATTGTTGATTGTGAAATTACCATAGAATTTTATTTGTTAAATACAGGGGATAAAAAAAGGTATTTATTTTTGGCTGAATTGTACCTTGAGAGAAATGTGAGGAAAAAAAATACACATGTCTGGGTGAGTATATTCTTAATATAAGTGAGAAGTGGCAAAGGATTTTGTTTGGTTGCTTGTTTTGGGGGTTTTTTGGTTTGTTTTTAAATTTGTTTTTGTTATCATTAAATGAAAAGAATTGATGTCACTTTTGAGAAATGAACAAGTAGTTTCCAAAATATACTTGGGAATTCCATGATAAAATATTTTTGCTTGAGCTATTTGCTGGTTTCAGCCTGGGCAATTATGGCCCAGCTCTGCTTTCCATTCTGTTCCTTTAGAGCTGAAATAACACAAAAGGAGCCACAAGAGCTTCTCTGCATTTAAATCAGAGCAGCTGAGGTAAAACCTCTATTCCTGCCTTTTCACAGGCAATCTAATTTCTGGTCCCATTGAAAGCACCGGGGCTTTGTCACTGGACTTAACAGAGCAGATAAATCACCATCAGCTCAGAGAGGAGACTTCTTCCACCAAAGTCAGGGCACTTACGAAACTCAAGACATTCTTTTGAATAAAATACCTTTCTCTGCAAAGTCTTTTGTTGAACGTCTCAGCCAGATAGAGCTGTTTCAATGGGAAATTTCAACCCAAAAGATCCTTGAACTCTAAGCTACACTGGCACATGCAAAAGCCAAAGGTTGGGCTGCCCACCTGGCACATGGCAGACCAGGGAGTACACCAGTAGAGAGCTATCCTAGGAGAGAGGCTGTCCTGGCATGGGATTCTTCCCTTTTTTCATGAGAGGCTTTGACAGGGCTCGGTTTTGTTCCCATATCTTGAATTTTCCTGAGAATTTGGACCCCAGGGCAAGTGAGGACACTGGAGATCAGCAGTAGCCCCCCAAGTCTGTACTGGGCCGCCACCATCCTGGTGTGGCTCCGTTGGTGATGAAGTTCTCATAAGAGTAACAAGAAAGGCCTACAATGCTAAAAACTGTGGGACTCTCCAGGGAACTGTTCATAGTCTTGTCCTTGAGGACAGGTTTATTAGGAATAGAAGAAGAACCAGAGGCTGAGATTAGAACAATCTCTGGCTGGAGTTACCTGCCTGGGTCTCTGCAGATATGGGAGAGGAAACTGAATGCTCCCTCTAAGCTTCCCTTGGGATTTCTGCAACACAGCTGGAGCTGTGTCCCTCTGACATCTCTGCTGACGGATTTTCTCCGGGGGATCCTACTGCCTGTCTGCCCTGCCTGTTCCTCAAACACTGGACGTGAAGGATCTAGGAGCATGAAGGTTAGATGTTCTTCTTTTTTATTGAACAAACAAATCTCTAAAATTTTATTAGAAATGGAGAAGTTTTCAGTTTTTGGGTCTTGGAGCAGTAGTGGTTTCATTTTCTTTCTGATAAGTTGGATAGTTCCAGAAAAAAATTAATCCTCTCCCCAAATAAAAAGGGCTTATTTGAAAACGCCTTTAGTAACAACTCAATTTCTCTTTAACTTGCTCGTAAACTTCTCTGTTCTACCTCTTATCCAGTATTGTTGCTTCAAATTCAGCTTCTCAGCTTTATGACCCAGGTCAGAGACAAAGGGAATAACTCATTAACCACCCATAAACACCAATAAAACTGTTCTGAGGATCTCTGAGAACCTTAGCAGCAGTAAAATGCCCTGAAGTGAGCATGCAGGTGAAGGGATCAAATGACAAAGAAAGCCACCCTTTCATCAAATATGTTCACAATAATTCCTTAGAAATATTACTGTGCATTCTGTGGATAAAGGAATCAAAGTGACTCACTTTGGGGACAGCACATTATGTCTGTCCCACAGCTCAGCAGAAACACAAGTATTCCAATTCCCAATCTCTTGGTGTAATTACAGAAGTTTCCTATGTGAAATGTTCGTTGTAGGAGTTGCTCCTTTGCATCCTGATGCATAAATATCCACCGTTAATAGCAGCATAATGGAATAAATTTGCCAGGTCTCATGAAAATACACTGACTGAAACATTTGATGAGGACAAGTTTAAGACTTCAGAGAATGTCTTCAGCTGCTTGTAAAGATAAAAGCAATCATAAACATTAAGTGACTCTCAGTTAGAAGCTGTATTCTTAAGCTTTTAAATGCACATTCCCTCTAATTATCATGTACTTCTCAATGCAGTGCACTTCACGAGTAACAGGACAAAGTTTTAGAGCATTGTGTTTTTGCAAGTTGAAAGCCATTAACATTTTAGAGCTTCGTAACAAACGCAAAATTGCACTGGTAGAAGGAGTGATTTTCTGTACTTAAACCTGTGCCAGCCAATCCGTGGGTGTTCATTTTTCATTTAAGAACTGTTTATTTTCCCTTAACTTAAATCAATCAAGAATGCATTCAGGTTGAGGTAAATGCAGTTCCTTGAATCCAAAATGCCTAAATCCTATGGCTGCTGTGCTGCCTAAACTTTAGGGTTTCTGAAGCTGAGGTAAACCAGGTTGATGCAGCCAAATGCAGATAAAGCCTTTTTTCAAAAACACCACATTGCCTCTGTCTACCCCAATAGAAGTGCCTTTTTTGGCTGATCTTGTAACAGGTTGTTTAAAACATCCCTGACAGGAAGGGTGCAGGATCCCACTCGAGGCTTGTCCCTGTGTCCCACTCAGGATGTTGATCTAGGCTGGGGCATGTGTGCAATCAGCCTGAAACCTGTTCAATCTACCCAAGGGAAAAGACACCTCATATTGAATTATATGGCACTCCAAGGAATGCTCTCATGTTTTCAAGGAGGATTATTTTAAGTGATGTGTGAGACAACCTCACAAGATGCTTTTATAGCAGGCAGTGTGTGTCACACTGTGCTCAGGAAATATCCTCCTCACTTGAAATCACATTTAAGAGTAAAAATACCAAATTAGATAGGCCACTATAAACCTTCATTCCTTTTACAAGGTTTCTCTCTCGCTTTTTCCTCTGAAGGGATAATGGTAAAATCCCAGGCCTGCTAAGTTGAAACAGGAAGAGCTAACCTTCCTTTGTGGATGCTAAAAAGCAGAAGCAGAGGAATTTTCCAGCTGAAGTTTTCTTTCTCATGCTTTGGCTGAGAAACAGTGAAAGACAGTTTTGTAAACTAATTCTCTATCTCTGCACCTGGGTTTGTTTTCCAGCCTTGTTTTCCCAAAATATCTGGGAAAAAATATTTTGAATGGATGTTAGAGAACCTCAGCCAATCCTTTTAGGGGGTGGCTGGTCAAGTGACCAATCATATCATGCTCTCTTATGTACAAAGGTATATAACCTAGCTTGTATTTAATAAAAGAATTCAATTTTCTCCGTGGACTTGTGTCGTGATTCTGGCTGTTTCTTGGTACAACAGTGACGTTCCTTCACTTCTAATCAAGGCACAGGAAATCTTCTTTTAATTCTGACATTCCCAGATCTCCACATTTCTGCTCTCCCTTGTTTGAGTGATGTCCTTCAGTTAAGTGTCCAATTTGGTGCTGAGGGTGGATTGCTTTTAGGGCAGGATTCATAGTGCAACCCAGTATTCCCATCTGAGATGCCCTCAACATTCAGGCTGCTTCCATGGACTGAGCAAGGCTTGTGGATTGAGCTCAGGCTGATCTGTGCTCTTACAATGTGTAAAGCCAACCTGGGCAAACATGGTCATATCTGGTAGTAAAGAGACAAAATCCAGCACAGTCCTGCTGGGAGAGCTGAGGCATTAGGGAAGGGGCAGCACTGTGGGGCTGTCAGCTTGCAGTAAGTGAGGGCTGCCTCCTGAACCCTCATACACGGTCACATGTGTAATAGGGGAGCTGGAGCCTCTTGCTCTGAAGTGAAAACCTGTGTGTCTTCAAATACCAGGACTTCAGAGGCGTTTGAAATCCAAATCAGGAGTTTAATAGCTTAAGCCCCATCCCTAATTGACATAAGTGAGAGTGCCTATATTCTTTACTAGTGTTGGTGTCATAAATATCTCCATTAAGTAGCAATTAAGCTGCTGGGATTTGGGCTGTATGCCATTATAAGAGGTAATTATAAAAGAATTGGATTAATTGGTTCCTGAATTATTTATGTAGACATAAATATTGCACATGAGATCAGTGTTAAAGAGGATACTGGCATGAAGAGAGGAAGGGGATGATGCATTCATTTATGCTATTTCTTTAGTTCTTTCTCCCAAAAATATTAGAAAGGTAGAAGTTTGTTAAAAACTATTTCCACATTAATGTGCATACATCACCTTAACAGCTTTTACAGAAATACACTCCCCCAGATAAAGCCATTCTGTGTGCTTTTGTAATCTCTCCAAGTTCCCACAAATAATAAGTCTTGAGAGCTCTCTCTTGTCAATACAATGAAGTCAATCTTCTGTCTGTTGCGGTATAATTTAGAGCTGGGGGAAATTACTGATTTCACAGATATTAACTTTATCGAATATACAAACAACAGATGTATTATAGGGGAAAGAAGGAATTTTGTGTGAGCATCACAAAGAACTCCAGCAATCAGCAAACTCAATCTGCTTTTGACACTGCAGCGTTCTCACAGTCTAACGGTGCTTGTCAGCTGTAAAAATAATATAATACAAAGAGGTGGCAAAGTGAAAACAAGGCAGGCTATTTAGTATGCAAACAACAAAGAAACTTAGAGAGGTTACATTTATAAAAACAGAAGTTATGGTTTGAATTAAAACAGTCATCTCTAAATTGATCTATTTTTGTGTTTCAGGGCACTACTTGACCGGGTCAGGAAGAAATATCCTGGAAAGTAAAACACTAGCAAAGTGGGGAAAAAGCCACACTGCTTCTGACAGGGCAGAGGGAAAATGTACCTGGACCTTTGTGGCCCTTCCTGTAACCACCCTAGGGAGACCAGACTGGCTGATGGGAAGGGTTACCTGGCATAAATGTATTAACTGAATATTTTATGGATCTCTCTTTTACCATCCCCTTTGAAGATAGATGGAGAAACCATTTAATGCCCCAGCAGTGGGCTCAGACAGGGGAGGTGATGCATGCAATGGCAAGCACCCCAGGGAACCCGCAGCCAGGGGAGATGGAAAACAAAGTGTCAGGGAGAGGATCCCTCCCTTGTCAAAATGGTCTGTAGTGGCATTCATGTGAGGTGTGCTGGGAGCCAGGCTGCCTGAAGACTGGTTTTGTGGAAATTAAAATTTTCTCTCATTTTTTTGACCCTCAATTGCATTGTAGCTGGCTGGCCTTGCTGTTTTGGGAGCTGTAACCAGTATTTGAAACTTTGTGCATTTCTTAAAAGCGGGGCACAAACTAGGGTAGATGGGAGGTTTTTTGTGTTCTCAGGGGGAAAAGACATAGGGGGAATATTTTGGGCCTTGGCTTGCAGCATCAAAAACCACAGTCTCAGCCCTTTCCTGGGAGCTGAAGTACTTGAAAATGACATGAAAGAAAGGTGAGGCCTGGAACAGCACAGCCTGAAGTTTCTTTGGTAGCAGTAACCGTAGAGAGAAATGGAAATGCTAACAGACAGACTCTAACAGGATGAGTTTTCCAGCTTGATTTAAAAGAGAAGTCAATACAGGAAATCACCCACTCCTAATTAGAAATTAGCACAGATTGAGTGGTTTGGTCCAGCTTCAGAAGTCAAGATTGAAGTGTTCAGTCTCAAGCCATAGGTGCTCTTGGTGATTCCACAGAGGTGACAACAATTCTTTTGCAGGTTCTTGTTTGTGATGGCCACAATTTTCCTTTGAGCTGTCACCTGGGTGCCAGTTTCTTCAATTTTACCTGCTCAGTCCCAGGTGAAGTCCCAGGACCAGCAGAAAATAAAGCAAAGGTGGCCCCAAGGGTTTAGCATGGGTGTCGTACACACACCATAACTGTGGTCAGCTCTTTACCCCAGGCCTTGTCTCCCTTCCAGGAGCTCCAGAAGAGTGGGATGTGGGCCAGGTAACAACAAAACAATGGATATTGCTGGGGCTGAAGTCAGCCTGGCTGTGATGCGAAGAGCTGGTCTAAAACAGTCTGGAAGAGTTACCCTGTATTGTTAGTGTTGAAATCTCAGGTTTCTGGTAATTTGACAATTTTTAAAGAAGGAAGTCAAAACAAGTAATTCTGACTTGCTTGTGTAAATTAATTTCATTTTGCCTTATTTAAATGTTTAATCTGTTTACTATTTTGCATAAGACAATATTTTAGATTGTTTTGACATTATCAAAATGAAATGGCTCAACATCATGGAAACAGAAGAGTTCTGTGACTTTTTTTCATGGAAAAGCTTGTTTTACTCCTAACAGTGAATAAGAGTAAGTTTTGAGATGTCAGTATTTCCCCTGAAATTCAGAAATTCAGCTTTCTGCAAATCTTTCATTTTATATCATTCACCTTTGGTAAGACTTAACTTTAAGTTCCCTCTCCTGGTGGAAAGCAGACAGAAAAAAAGATTTAGGACCTGGGAATTTCTGGGTGTGACTGCTGGCGTGAGGAGTTTGCTTTTGGGACATGTGGAGTCCTTTTGTCCCCATCTCACCCACATGTAAAAGGGAACATCCCTGGTTATTCAGTGCATCTTCAGGAGGCACTAAGAGAGGGATAATGCTCCCCAAAAAGCAATTCTGAGGTAAAACACAGTTCAAGTGTACAACTCGACCTTTACCTAGTGTTGAGTGCTGTGTCCCTGGTGATGCTGAGTACCCCAGCCCCTCTGCTTGGGATCCTCCTTGGGGCTGTGAGCTTGGAGCACCAATGGCACCTCACTGTGTGGTTTGGGATCACTCTCTTCCCTCCCAGCTGGCTACAGCAGAAAAGCTTAAGCACACAGATAAAACCAAATGGTTTCTGCAGAGAAATGTAAATGTTTGTACAAGGCATCTGCAAAAGCAGGCTGATGGCTTCCCAACTGCTCCAGCTTGTGCCAATACAGGGAGCAGGCTTCCTCTGGGCATATCCTGCATCTTCCCTCTGCTCTCCCAGGCTGGCAGCAGGGCACCGTGGTGACATGTCTGTTCCCTTGGATGGGAGAGACCTGGAAGGGAAAGGTTTGTGGCCAGATTAATTCACATACCAGTGTTTCACACAAGCCCCATCAGCAGTCACCTGTCTTTCCACTGATGATGATTGGGAAACTGAACTGAAGGTCCACTCACCCAAAATCACAAATACTCCACGGCTGTGGAACAACTTTTGCATGTCCAGGTTGTGGTGCTGGGAAGGGCCTCTCAGATCAGCCACGTGAGCCTCAGGGAACAGCTCAGAATTAAATACGAACTTCCAGTTTGCATTTCAGCTCTTCTCACCTCAAAAGCCAACAATGCTGCACAGTCAAGAGACTTCAGTTGAGGACCTGACATATATTGGTATGACCCCTTAGCCCGTGGAACTGGACAATACCATGGTACGTGAGTAGCTTGAACCAGTATCTTTCACACTATTTTACTGAAATTATTTAAGCACTGATATAGCCAAGTGTGTCTCAGACAGTGGGTTGTGATTGTTCAAGCAATGCAAAATGGTTTGTTATTTGGTTTGGTTTTGGTTTTGGTCAGGTTTTTTAAGTGGAGGAGATGGAGGGGTAGATGGCAGCAGCCACTCAGCAGCTCAGATGGGGAAGTGATTTTGGTAATTACTGGTTGCAGATGTTTGCAGAGTTGAGTCTTTAATTGCTGGAAGAGCTAAGTTCCTGCAGAGCAGGAATTGAGCACAAATGCCAACAATACTCATTTCTGCCAGCTCTTACTCTGGCACTTTGTGGGTGAGACAAAGTCCGCTGGGAAATAGGAATGGGCATCACGCAACTCAGTTCCCTGTCGCCTCGGCTGGCAGCTGGTTGTCCAGAGGTTCACCCAGTGATTTTTCAGAGGAGGTGCTGATGCCCAGCACCGAATTCACCCCCGTGCCAGAGCCCACCCACCAGAGGCCCAGGGGCTGGTCCCAGCCCAGCACTGCAGCTTGGATGCACAGCCCAGCATCAGCTGAGCAGCACAGCCACCGGGCAGAGTGTCTCAGAAACACAGAGCAGGCGCTGCTGGCTCTCCCAGGCGTCCGGCTGGCCAAATCCTGCTTGCTGACGCCGATAGTGACCGTCCTTGTGGGTGACAGTGCACTGGCTGCTGTCGGGGTGTCCCCAGCCTGCACGGGTGTGAAAGGCAAGAAGCTGCATCAAAGAGTTTGATAACTTAACCTGTAGTGTTGCAAATAATTTAATTATAGAC
>NW_008236696.1:2554163-2561577 GCF_000691975.1 Corvus brachyrhynchos | reverse complement strand
TGGCTCACACTCATTTCTCACTCGTGAGCCCATTACCGCCTCACGCCGCCGAGAGTCGCGTCGGTCTTCCCGCAGCGCTGCTGCAGCTTCGCGGGGAACAGCACAAAAAAAGAGCCTGGGAAACCTTTTTATTGAGGACCTCTTTGGAAATGAGTATTCACAAGAGAGGCTGGGTTTGCGGTTTTCTTTACGAATTCACTGAGTATCTGCTTGAGAGCCCCAAAGGGAAGACATGGAAGCAGTTTCTCATATAAGCTGGATCTAAATCAGGGAGAGTGGTTACAAGTTCCCCAACAGCAGCTGAGCCTTTGCTTGACAGTGGCTTTACCTCTAAAGAGTTACCCCAACCTTATCAATGTCATGTTAGCATAAAATTCCCTGTACTTGTGATGGAGCTGGGCTGGTGGTACAGGTTTCCTCTTCAGGACTCTCTTTTGCCCCCGGATTTTCGTGTCTCCTCCCCTGCACTGCGGGGATCCTAGGGGAGCCAGCAGGCACGGTAATGACTTGAGTAAAACTCACGTTTTTTGGTGACAGGCACAGCTAGGAGGTGCTGATGGCCAAAAACCAGCATTGTCTTAGTGAGAAAACATGACACGAATCACCTGGTGCCCCTACGGAGTTGCTCCTGGGAAGAAAAGGTGGAAAGGGGAAGCTTTTTCCTTTAGGAGAACGGATGGCTCTGCCAAGGCGTGGGATGTCTTTTTGTTTCTTAGCCCCAAATCCAGCACTTTCTGGTGTCAACCATTCTGTGCAGATCATCTGCTGGGTGATTTCCAGGGGGCAGAGCCACAACGAGGTAACACAGGAGAGACAGGCTAGAGATGGGGAGGTGTCACCCCTGAAAGCTCTTCCCAGGAAAGAAGCTCCTGATCCAAAGTACAGGGGGCAAGGTCATGTCTCCCTGACAAGCCTGTGGTGCCAGGGATATGTGGGGCACCCCAGGGATATGTGCTCCAGCTGCAGTTGGGCAGAGCCTGGAAAATCTGGATGTGCTGGCAGCTCCAACCCCGTGGTTGTCACTTGGCCAAGTGCATCAGGGGCAAAGGAGAACAAAACCATGTAAGACGCAACAGTTCAGTGCAAGAGCCAAGTGTAAATCTCAGGAGCTCAAACTCTCAGTCCCAGCCTGTGACTTTTAGGAAACCTTTCCAATGAAAGACTCTTTCTTGCAGTATTTTTAGCTTGACTGAAAGCAGCAGATTTTACCCAGAAATTTTCTGGAAGAGGGGGAAAAAAGAGCCCTAGTCTGTCTGTGAGATATTTCTAAGCCCATCTCTAACACTCCACAGGAGGAAGGATTAAACAGGGAAAATAGGATGCTGTGTATTAAAATTGCAGATGAAATCCCCTGTCACTCATTGTAACCACATTTTTTGTACTAGGGTTAAAATGCACAGAAAATTGTAGAACAGCCATCTAAACATTTAATGGTCCACCTGTGGCAAAAAAATTAATTATAAACCCCTACTCTCCCCCCCTTCTAGAGGTTGATTCATCACTGCCAGCACCAAACTCAGTGTTCCAGTGCCTGACCTGCCATCCAGTGGGAGCATGAGGCTGCATGCCCAGCCAACAGCATGCCTTCATTTCTGTCTCAGCATGCTGCTCTGTGGAGAAGAGATGAACGCTGTTTAGCACTTCAAAAAGAAAAAAAAAAACTTAAAAAATTGCTAGATCATGTAAAAGTGGAAACCCAGCTCTGTTTTCCAAAGGGCCTGGAGAAAAGGCATGCCTCGCTGCCTCTAAATTAGATCACAAATTTTCTGGCTGTTGGCAGTATCTTGGTGTTCACCCTGAAGGCAAAGATCTGAACAAATTACGTTTTGCCATCACAGGTCTGCGTACCTGTGCTGTATTCCCACTAAAGCACAAGGAATGTACCTATCTGAAATGTGGGGGCTTTGGGAACCTGCAGGAATTGCTGTTCTTGGGAAGGCACAGTGGCAAATGATGAGGAAACCACTGCTTTGTGTGGGTGGTTGACAGCCTGTGGCACTTAACACTTGTCACCAATTTGGTGAAATATAACACTCTGGGGGCAGAAAAGGCATGTGATGGGGGGTGTGTGCTGTAGACTGGAATCACTCAAGGAGTTTATTGCCTGATCTTTTATTCAATGAAATTCTTCATAAATATGGTGAGCACTAATGTTGACAATGTGCTACATACCTACAGGTGTGCCCCTGCATCTCTTCCCATGTCAAAAGCATTTTCACTTGCCTCAGATGTGCTCTGGCAGTGTTGAGTGATTTTCCTCACAGGGTCTCTCCTTGCCATGTTCATGCAGCTCTCACCTCTCAGCTTTTGCATCAAAAGCAGGATCAGGCCCTCAGGAAGCACAAGGTGACACTGTTGACAAAAGAGAAATAAATGCTGATGCATTTGTAGTCCTGGCTCTGCTCTTCCTTTGTTCCTCTAATTGATTGTTTGCTGCTTATGTTTTCTGTAGAGAGGATGTTTCCTGAGCAGGAGGCAATGACACTCGTGCCCTTGGCCAGTCTCAGCTCAATAAACTTCTTGAGTTCTGCAACAAGTGTCAGAGTGACCAGGACTCCCACAGACCCAGGTGGGGACATTGCCTCCAGCTCCCAATGCTGCTGACCTCTGTAGAATTCAGGTAGGTTTGATTTTATTGGCTTTTGATGATGCTGATGGAGAACGCTAAAAATTAAGGAGATGGATGAGCCCAAACTAGGCAAAAATGCATTTGTTGTTCTTAATTGAAGTCCTCACTGGACAATAGCAAATGTAATTAACTGTATCACACTCCTGGAAAATAATTCCTGCCTGCTCCAACACCCCCTCCTGCAAGGCAGAATTCTCAAAAAGCCTTTTCTATAGAGTTCTGTCCCAATTTCATGTGGCACATGAAACCTTGTCCTTACCAGCACAAACAAGTTGGAGAACTGACCTGAGAGGAGTCCCTTCAGGAGGGATAAGGCAGTGAAGGGTTTTCAGAAGAACCTGTAGATAGCTGTGAAGCTCTATTCCCTCTCAGATGTGAGTTTGGCCACACAAATACAGTAAAAACCTTAGTCTAGACTTAAGCTCTTGCCTGTTTAGCTGACCTGATTAAAGAGCAATTTTTTCCCTTACTGGACCCCAAATCTTCCCTCCCTCTGCCTCTTTCCATCCCTCCTCCAGGCAGCTATGACAAGGATGGCTTCTCTGCAGGTCTGTGTCCCCAAGGTTCTCACCAGCTCCCTATAGCAGCTCTGCTCTCACAGATCCCTGTAGGACAGGTCCTGCTGTGCTTGTGTGTCCAAGTCCTGTCCTGGATCTGCTGGGAGCCATCTCTGTTCCAGAGTAATTTCCAAATGAAGGAAAATGGTTGCAGCTGTGACATGTTGCACAGGCTGGCAGACAAATGGGTCAATGTTATCTTTAAAATAGGGAGGGTGTGGAGTACCTTTGCCGCTCTGCCCCCCTGCCCCTGGGCAGGTGTGTGCAGAGGAAAGGGATGCTTTGTTTTTTAGCGGAAGATAAACAATTTTTGCAGTGCTTTGAGAGAGGCAAAGGTAATACCTACTCAAACATCCCTGAGTAATTCCAAATAGTGCTGCTCTCTGAGTTTTTCTGTTTGTTTTGCATGGATGGGCTAGGGATTTTTGCAACCAAACTTCAAAGTTTAAATGCAGAGAAGTCATCAGGAAAATATGTGAATTTAACCTTTGGCTGTAGCCAGGTAAATCACCTAATTTCACAAAGTTTACACTGGAAAAGCCTGTATTTTATGATTGTCAGAAGGACATAAATTGAGTGCAGGCAGGAAGAGGAAAACAGGTCAGGAAAATGCTCTTCAGAGTTTGCTTGTGAGTGCACTTCCCTGGTGTGAATATTTTCATGGTGATGTACATGCAGACAACTTGACCTTCTCCAGAACTCTCCTGTGGGGCAGGATCCTTGAAAAGCTGAACAGAACATTCTTGCACTAACACTCTAAATGCATTTTGCACTGCTGCTGCTGTGTACCCAAGGGACACAAACTCACCCGCCAGAGCATGTGGATGCAGCAGAAGAGGGACCCGACACCAGCTGTAGTAGCTCTGGTCTCTCCAGAACAATGAGGCAGTAACAGGGTTGTTGTTGGCTGTATCACAACAATAATAAAAATAATAGACTGGGCAGGTGCCATCCAAGTGTCTCTGCTGCAGTGGTGTCACCTGGTCAAGCAGCTAAAAATACCCCCATAATAAAAACTAGTCCGGTTGCTATAGTCACAATATTTTAGGCAAATCTCAGCTTTCATTAAAAAGGAAAGGAAAGGGAAGGAAAGGTTAGGCTCTCATCTTCCTGAGCTAGAGAAAAGTTTAAAACATAAAGCAAACATGACCCTGCATTTCAAAGATCAGGAGTTAGGGCCTACCCAGAGAAACACACATCATCCACAAATTGCTATTAAATGCTATTATTATTTATTGAGTGGGGGTTTCTTTCATCATTTTAAAGGCTGCACCATGATGGTGGGCAACTGCTGCCAAGATTTTAATCATTGAAAATTGGCAGAGCTTTGTAAACTGTTACACAATCAATGAAGGTTCTTCACAGCATTTGGGAAGATCAAGATAGATATTGGATTAAACTTGTTAATTAGTGCTAAATACAAAATGCATGTGCACTGCCTGCCTTGCTAGGTATTCATATCAGGATCAAGACAAACTGAATTGTTATTCCTGCTTTTTTTCTTTTCTACTTGCTGCCTGTCTGTTACTGGAGTTTCCAAAATATCCACTGAGTTTGCATTGATTATACAGTTTCTTATGGTGTATATTTGTTAAGAAACTTATTATATTTTCTTATGCTTGCTGACTGAAGTCATAGGGAAAAAAAAGTCCTTTTGTGCCTCTACCAAGTTTAATTTTGGTAAAAGTCTCTTCTGGGGACGTGAGCAAAAACATGATGATGTTGCTATATCTGGGACCATACTTTAGTGTCAGAATTTATAATGTTTAATGCCTACCTGGAGATTACTTATCATGTAACATATTTTGTTATATTTATTGAGTAGCAAATGGGTGAAACATGATGTGTGTGCTGCACAGTCTGCTGCCCCATGGCAGTGAGCAGGAGGGACAGACACTGGCTAGTGGGGTGTTTGGGTAGGATTCCTTGCAGGAGCAGAGCCCTGCAGCAGGCAGGCGGCTGCAGCAGGACCAGACCTGGCTCCCATTCTATCCTGGGGTGGCCACTTTCCTGAGATTGAGGTTATTGGGATGTGACTGCATTTAGGGAAATTGGAGATAAAATTCTGATAAGCAGCAGAGGTAACTGCGATCGGGAGTGATGTGGTCCACAGAGGGAGATGGATGTCTACAAAGGGGAGTTGTTTTGCCAAATAACCACTATTTAATAGCCTAAATCAGGCACTTGAGACTAGACAGGGCAGACAAACACTGAAGTGTCAAAAATACCTTTGAAGCATTGTACTGTTTTGTCTACAGCATAATTTCCCTGTGTAGTGGAGGAATGCAGATGTACCTGCCCGACTGGAGAGCAGGGAAGCTAAACCTATTCATATTTAAGTCTCCTCACTGTACATTTGGGTACTTAATGTCTTTTTCAGTGTCTCTATGCCTGAATTCCCTCATCCATAATTCAGCCATGTTTTGAGACTGAGGCATTCTGTGATCCTGTACAACTTCAGCACATCACAGCCAGGGAAGGTACTGTGAGCAGGGGTTGTTTCTTCCACAGTGCTTAGAAAAATGAACCTGCACCCCAACCATGACACAAAGCCATTGGAACAATAATTCCACTGGTGTTAATGACTGACTCAGCTTCTGACAGAGTTTTACACCGTTGTAACCAATAGCAAGGCTTGCTCTTTACTCCTCTCTTGGCTGTGACCATTCCCTTGTGTTCCTGCAGGAAAGGGAAACTTCAGGAAGGTTGGCTCATCCAAGGACAATAATGATAGCCATAATATTTTCCATGTCTTTTGTTGGAAGGAGGGAAGGGGGAAGATGTGATTTTTTAAAGCAGTACTTTCTTAAGTGGGGAAGTATGCCTGAAAAAGTGAATTAAGTTTACCATGAGCAAGTTAGAGTTTATTATTAATGTTGATTGGTTTTGCTCTTTCAGCTTTTTGGAGCGTGTCTCAGTGATAAAAGGTGTTCAGGAATGCTTACTTGATTAAAACCAGCAACTGAGGCCAGAGGGTGGTTTCTTTTGCTTGGTGCTTTTTAATAACCAAGTAATTTCTTTGGTATCCTCTCACAGACAGCCAATATTAGTTGCATCATTTAAGACAGTCTTCTGTCTCCTGGGGTTGTTTCCAATGACATAATGATTTTTTCCTGGAATATTTGTCCTTTTGCTTCATGAAGAAGTGGATTCTTGCCCTCTGAATGGAAAGAAGCTCTGAAATAGCTGGCTCTGGCTTTGCTGGGAGATGTGTAGTAATTAAAAGATGACCAGTCTAGTTAGGTGATAGTATGTAAGTGTTCAACTCTGATTTCTACTTGAAATGTACCAGATAGATTTGCAGGAGAATTGACTGCTGAGTGACTCAAAATTATTCTACTCCTGAGGTAATCCCAGTCTGTAAAGGCTGAGTTTCTGGTTATTGAAAGACAGCTACCCCCAAAAACATGCCTGTGAGGCAAAATCCTAAAAAGACCTGACTCACAGCCATTGTATGCAGTATTACCATCATCTTCCAGTTTGTCTGGAAAAAATAGCATCAGGACTGGATCAAGAGTGGCTGAATGGTGCCTCAGCGAGGCTGGTGGTGCTGAGTATCTGCTGGAGGCAAATGCAAACTCCACCCAGGATGTCAGCAGAGATGAGATGTATTTTGTGTAGTTGAAGGATCTGAGAGGGAGGCATGACACAGACATTCCATTGCTTTTGACATACCTGCATCTGGTGACTGCAGTAGTGCCATGCCAAGGTGTGTTGGTTTGGAAGCTGATCCTGTCAGTAAGATGCGCCATCCTTCCACAGGCAAGTGAAGATAGATTGTGCATGGGATTCCTGCATCTGATTTTTATTTAAAGGACAAATTTCCACCGTATTTAGGTGGAAGCAGCAGGCACCACAGAGATCTCTCCTGGACTTGAGCTAACCCCTCCGGACTAGCTGTAACACTTAGATAATTTAATGTACCAAGCTTCAGGTTGACGTCATTATGCCCCTTCATGTAAAGTACTTTAGGAACAATTTGGCCAAGGCAGCAGGGATACTTCTGTGTAAATATGTCATGAGATCAAGCCTTTTAATGTTCATAAAAAGGCAGGATGTCAATTTAAGCTCTTGTCTATCCAATGCATCTGAGGTCTGCTGATTTATGGAGTACTGTAAATTGCAATCGTTTAAGCCTGTAACACTCTGGCAGCTATTTAAATAGCAAAACTTTCTTCCAAAAACATGATATATGGAAGGTATAAAATTTTTAAAGCAGGAGCCTGCC
>NW_008236696.1:2540952-2554058 GCF_000691975.1 Corvus brachyrhynchos | reverse complement strand
AGTATTAGCATTCATTTTCTGACAAGAAAGAGCTGATTTTCTTTACAAGAAACGCTCCTTCCATAGCCACCCCATGCTTGGTATTAATCAAGTCATTGCTTTTCTGCTGCCAAGATCCTGGGCAAGATTTGCTTGCGGGGGAGTTGGAAAAGGTTAATATTCTCTGAATACTTGGTGACAGAGCTGAGCAGTCAGGGCATGGATTGAATTCCTGGTCCCCAGTAAAATCAAAGGCCAAACACTCATTTGCTGGTGAAACCAAACGAGGTTTTGTGACCAGGAGGGAAATGGAAGAATGACAAAATAAATCAAGCTGAAGTGTCAGTCTGCACTGGGAAGGTCCAAGGGCCAAATGTTACTCTCAGCACTCTGCCATTCACCATGGATGTTCTCATGAATCCTGCCTTCCACCCGACATTTCACGTGGCTCCCGTGGGAGGGGGATGCCAGCAGGCAGAAGTGCAAATGCCTGCCAGTTTTAAGTGCATTAGATTGGCACTTTTGAGGCGATAAAAGACATAGGAGTCTCATGAGAAGGGAATAGGGGATTCAAGCAGTCTGGCTAACTCATGTTGGCGCAGAAACCTTTGTTTGTAAGTAAGCTGAAGTCTTCAGCATTTAAAATAGCTCTTACCTTGCAGGCCACAAGGAAGTGACTGTTTATAGATATGCACACTCCAGAAGCAAGGAGGAATAGCAGAATACAGGGCAGAAAGATGCACTGATGTGATTTTACTATCAGAAATGAGTAGCATATCAGAAAAAGAAAGATATTGACTTGCTATGTAACAAATATATATAATAAAAATATTTACACACAAGCTAGTTCTTTCTCTTTAACATGTCACAGTAATTGACCCCCAGTCAAGAGACTGTTAGAAAAAAACCTATTTTGTCAAGCTGGGATCTCTACTAGTTCTCTAGATCAGCTTATAATTTTGAATACCTTGGGAGGATAAAAATCCCATTTAAAAGGGTATTACACATGATATTTTACAGATGTGCTACATGTGCTCTTCCTCACAAGTGATTGGCCCAAAACTGCACAGACTTCTGTGACAAAGAGAGAATTAGAAACATGAAATAGAACGGAGAATGGGGAGGACTCTGTTCTAAATGAGGCTGGTTTGGTAATGAGGGTAACTAATTCTTGGTACAACACAGGGGAGAGCTGGGGTTTGGCTTTTGTAAACTCCCTGGTGGGAAGACACATGGAGTGGCACCTCTCCTCCTAAGGAAGGTCATGGGTCTTCTTGCTTTCAGTATTGACAACAGGCTGAAAGGGAGAGATGAAATCCTGCTTTTAGATATAAGTCTAGCACTGGACACTTAAATGAGCTGTGTCATTTGGGAATAAATGAGGCTACTGGAGCCTCTAAAATAGTTGCTCACTAATAATGCTAAGAGCAGTGCTCATCTTACCAAAAAACTCCTGTCCCTTTTGCACATATAAGACTAAAGTTTAATTTCCTTTAAACTGAGGTACCTATTGTACAGCATTATCCTTCAGGTGTAACAGGATAACTGTTATGCTGATATTAAGACTTGGAAAGGCCACTGAGAGGCCTCTGGGAATGGTGCAGTGGAGGACAAGGGGGTGTCTAAAGCAGGAAGGGTCCACATACACAAGCCCAGCATTTTGCATTGAAAGGTGTCATTAAATTCATTGAGCCTCCCTCATCCTGCTTTCTTGTGTTGCAGAAGGGAAGGGCTGTTCCAGCTGACAAATGTGCTTTATTTAGCTCTGGCTTAGTCTGTTTTTTGTAAGAAGCCAAACTGGAGGGAAGACCTGTCTGTTTAATCATTTCTGGGGCCAATAACAATGCCTGTTTAACCTGCTGGCTTTTAAGTGTAGGTGTTGCTGTCCCATGCGCTCCACTTGTGCCTCCCTTAATTCTGATTTCAGTGTGGAGTCTAAGGTTCTGAAAAGGAGATGTAAAAATATTTGACTCAACATATGGTGGTCTCTTTAGAGTCTGATCATATCCCCATCTCCAGGCCAGCTTCTCAGAGAATATTAATTCCTATACCACACCTAAATTTAGGGGTATATGAATTTGACTCATATGCTTGAATTTCTGTTCCAAAACTGGTATTTTGTGCTAGTGCTAATAGTCAGTTTTATTGGATTGAAAGAGTTGAAAACTGAATTTTAAATGGATTTTACCCCAGTGGTATAGAGCAAATTCTAGCAAGCATTGCCATGGGAGGTGTAGACAATTTTTATCTCAGTCATGTCAGGGCAGGCACTCTTCTGTGCTTTAGAGGGGGTCTGGTGAAGAGCCCATCTCCTGTGTAAGCATCACTCTCAGGGCCAGATCTCACAAGTGGCCCAGATACAGCTGATGTTATGCCATTTCAAAGAGCTCTCTTATCTTTAGCCCAGAGAAGATATTGGTGGGTTTATCTTACTCCAAAATTCTGGTTTTACCAACCTCTAAAGACTTGTGTGCTATAACAGGTGAGAAACTGCCAGAAGCATGTCAGGCATTTTACTTGATGCTTTTTTGTAACTTCTCTGAGGTATTTTTTTAATTTCTCCTTGGCTGTGTCTTGTTATATCCTGTTTGCACAGACATGAAGCCTTCCAACAGAATTGGGACAGTGGTATTAAAGCTGACAGTATCCTCTGTATGATAACGTCTGACCACGTCTCTCAGAGACTGCTGAAGAAATATTTTCAGTGGCTATTTTCTTTCAGGTTTATATTGGAGTCTGCACCACATAACATCCTCTTGAATCCAGAGCACTGCCACAGAGCCAGTCCTGAAGGAATAGATAGATCACTTTAATAAAGTAATGACATTTCCCTTAAACCTGTTAGGAAGAAGAATATTGTTTTGGGGCAATGATTTTCTTTTAAAGCTTTAGGACAACTTTCAGTGCTGCTTACCGTCCTGTGTTTCCTCCCACTGGATTTCTCTTTTGAACACTTTCAAATAAGTGCGAAGGCCTTCCCGCAAATGTGAATAAGCTAAATGTGCATTCATTTCCAGTTCACCACCTTCTGAAGTGTGGCATTTTCTGCCTTTTGAGCTGGTCTTCCAGTTGGCCACAGAAAGCATCACAATAGAATATTAACTTTATTGTCTTGAGAAATCTTTTCTCTTGAACACTTCCATTGTCCAGTGTATTAAAAGCTTTTTCTCACAGCTGAATTCCCAAGCTGGTGAGTCAGATGGAAAGAAAAGAAAAAAAAAATTCTTCATTTGAAGCTAAATACAGTCATTGTTTTCAAATATCTTTTATTTTCTGATGTGGTGTTTATGTCAAGAATGTATAGATTAGACCATAAAGGAAAATAGGAGTGCTCATGCTTGGTTCGAATACACTGCTTTGCCTGGCAAATCCTAAATATCCTGTTATTTTGCTGCGATTGGTCACATTGTCTGCTCCCTGACTTCTGGAGTTTTGCTGTGGCAGCAGCTGAAGCTTTGTGCTCCATATCCTTGAGCTTCTGACAATAAATCAAGAAGAACCTCTGAAGCAGCAATGGTTTGTGATGCACAGATGAGCCTGGTGGCACAGTTCCACAGAGACAAGAGTCTGGGAAAAATAAGGTCCTTAATGCCAGGCAGTGTCAAGCTAGGACATACACACAGAGCTGGTTCATTCAGCTAGATGGTTGTATATTACTGTCTCAATAGATATACATTGAAGTTTTAAGTTTCCTGTGGCTGTGAGTGATAGGTGGGAATGGCAGCATGGGGAAGGGGCCTCAGCTGGCAGAGCAGAACTGAAGTGTGTGCTGGAGCAGTCACTCACATGAAAACCAGTATTTGAGACAGATGTGGTGGAACTGCAGCTACAAAAAGGTGTCTAGAGATTTTTCACTCCCTGGAAGAGACAGAAAAAAAGCTTAAACTGGGACTTGGATGTTGCAAGTTTGCACTCAAGCTCCTGAAAGTCTCTGAACTTGGAAGGACTCAGCATCTCAGAATAATAGTTCAAAAGCAAATTTTGGATTCATGAAAAGCTGCTCTATTTTGCTCTGCTTCAAAGCTTAGGCTGGTTTGAACCCATTCTAAAAATGCCTTTTTCAGACACACCAGATCTCCCTTGGCACAAACCACAACCAAGACAGCGGTGCCGTGGCATTGTGTGCAGAGAGCAAAGCCTAATACTCTGAAGGAAAAGACTAAAAATTTCCTTGGAGGAGAAAAGTGTATCATCAACCACTCAACATGAGAGAACATGTTCATAAGGAGAGGGAAGCTGGTGTCTCTATCAAAGATGAGGCTGTAAGTGATGTTTATCCTTTTTAACTCATGCTTACACTACAGGGTAGTACATATCCCATGATAAATCTATGCCACTGACTTTGCTTTCAGGGGTTGTTCCTGCTCATGTGAAAGGGAAGATTAGTGTGCTGTTCTACTACCTTAGTGATTGACACTAGACTTGAAATAAGATTTTGGGCAGTCCTTAGTTGCTTTCAACACTAGCCAGAATGGAATAATTCCTTTGCCCCACCTGTATCTCAAATCCCATGCAGACTTCCTTCATATTAGTTTGTTTGTTTGTTACATGCACTGTCAGTATTACCAAATTCTCTGAATTCTTGAATGTTGCCATTTTTCAACAATCCTTTGCTTGTTTTAGTTTTCAGCCAACACCTTCAGTTTCCATTAATTTGGAGTAAACGGCGAGCATATATCCCAGAAGAAAAAGTAGTCCTTGCCCTTTAGCAACTGCCTGAGTGAGGCTGAGGGTCACTGCAAATGAGGGATTTGGGGACAGCAGCAACAAGATACGTGGAGGTGCAATTGGTACTTGAACAGAGTGAGACAATGGTTTATCTCAAATCAGTGCTGGCTTAATGGTCTACTTGTATTACAAAAACAACCCCTACAAAACAACAAACCAAAATTCCAGCTCAAGTATTTAGTGTTTCTTCAGGATTTTTGCTGTCTTTTGCATAAGGCTAACGGCAGGGGAAGGTGATGCTTGCAAACTATCCTCCCATTAAACCCTCCCAAAAGGATACTTTTGCACAGCCCACCTTCACCTGGTAGTCCACAACAGTCAGATTAATTTTATTTTATTTTTTTAAAGGATTTCTGAATTTCAGCAGTTGATTATTCTATCTAAGGTAAGCAACAATGTGCATCTCATGGCTGAATACCAGAGATATTTTCCCCTATTTCCTAAAAGCATTTTGAATTCTGGATGTGTCATTCAATATGACCACAGTGCTTTCAGACTCCCCCTCACCTGAAAATTTAATAGTATACTCCCCATTCTATCACCTTGATAATTAACAAAAATTTTGACAACACTGTGAGGTTTGGGACAGTCCTGCAGCATCCGTGAGTAGATTCTTATGTATTATGATTGTTCCATGGGGGAACAGTCTTTGGATACAGCCACCCTGTCACCCTCTGCTTTACCTATCACAGAGAAAAAGTTTAGCAAGAGATTTTCCCTGGTTTGTTTCTGAGACTAGTGAGTGAAACAGCATTGAAGGTCTTGCTTTCAGATTGATGATAGCTACTGTTATTACCTCCAGAAGGTGTGTTACCTGCTGTAGAAATAAAATACATTTCCTTGCCATGCTTTTCTCTTAACAAATCTACTGCTGGCTGCATCTCATCTCCTTGTTATCTTCCTGATTCTGACAAATAGTTTGATTTGTTTCTGCAGGAACTGGAGTTAATCCAATTGATTTATAAGTCTCCCAGCTATTCCTTTTTCCTCTCTTTAAAGAACTGCACTATGCTGATCTTTTTTGAGTCTTTCAGTGGCTTATCCCTCCTCTGTAGGATCATAAAGATGAATGCTAATAGTTCTTTGATAGCTTCCACCAGCTCTTTTGGCAGCCTGGATTGTGTTTGTCAGGCTCTGTTTGTCTGAAGGTTTGCTCATTTCATTACCAACCATTTACTTGCAAAGTAATGTTTTAAGTAAAGGTTCATTCAGAAAGACCACTGAAATTGCAGGGCTCCCGTCTGTAGATTGTTTTCCTTTGTTCATTGTAGACATTCTCTTTTTCGTTGGACTTCTTTCTCTTCCTGATGTTACTTGAGAGTGATTCCTTATTCTTCACATCTTTTACAGCTGTGTGCCTTGATCTCTCTGATTTTGTCCATACATTCTTTTTTAGTGAATAAACATATCTTTCTTGTGGGTTATAAATTCTCTATAACATTAACTACTTAAAAAATTTATCTAAGGGAAAAAAGGAAACACCCTCTCTCTACACACTTCTCTTTTTCAGCCTTTCTTAAACTTTCCTGGGTTGTCCTCATCCCACACTTACTTATGTGAAGCTGCTATTTTTTCGGCCACACCATAGATGTTATCGGACCATTATCTATGGTGTATCTTCATTCTCCTCCTTCCCTCCAGACAAGAGCTACCAGTCATGGGCAACTGTTTCACATTGGCTGCCAGGCTGGGTGACTTTGGAGCCCAGTTTGGTTTTACTGCTTTTTGAAAAAAATTCGCTCAGATCTAATTGCATTATTGGAAATGACCAGAGCTCTATACTATATTGGGGAGACTGTCTGTGGTCTCTAAGAAATCCTTTATTCATAAACGGCCAAAAAGGCCATCTAATGCTTTCATGAAAGATTGAAGAGAGAGGTTTGGGCTATGGGGATGGAAACTGTTTGTTGCAAGGCAAAAAAGTATATTTAAAGGTCAGGAAACAATTTGTAGTTCAAGAGCAAAAGCTCCTGAAAGCTCTTAATTCCTGATGTTATTACCCTCTGTGAAGCAGGGCATTAGCACTCCATGTTGCCCTAATTAGTTTACCAGACCACATATTCCAGGTAAATTGTGCTTGCAATTGGCCTGGTGCTTGTTTGTGATTAACAAGCATTCAGATGAAAAATTGAATGTCATGTGAGCACTGCTCCAAGCTCAGTAAATGTCAGGGAGTCGAGGTAGTCAAGAAACAACAGCAAAACACAAGGTAAAAAAGCACAGGCTCTGAGTAAGAGAAGTCTTCTAGAATTTCTGGCCCAAAATAAGAGGGTATGGAAGCAGAGAGAGTCTAGTGAGGAGCTGTAACTTAAAATATTAATACTGACAAAGAACAGAAGAACAGCTCCACTTACTTACTTTATCTTAAGCCATTAGCTTTGATTTAGTGCAGCCAGGGAAGCCTTTCGGTACTTTCCATGCTCTCTTCACACTCCAGCTTAATAGCATTTGTTTAAATGAGGAGTGGTCCCTCAAGCAATATTTCTCTTTAAGAGGCAAGTCGCAGCACAGAGCAATAAGTAAACTGGGAACAATATATTTTAAAAGAAGAAATGGATACTGACAGCTCAATTTAAGGAAATATTTATTACACATAATTTCTCAACTGTTTTCTGAGTAAGCAATATAAAATGATCCTCATGAACAGCAAAATGTAAGGAAGAAAAGAGTGTGCATCATTATGAGGGGTTTAATCTTCTATGTGTCTGCCTGTTGTTCTGAATGAAGTTTTTACTTACATGAACTAATGGCATCTACCTTGGATGTCTCAGAAATTTTAATCCCCAAATGACCTTGTTTTTAACACTATCATGCACCTACATCCTCCCTTTCATGTTTTGCTTTCTAATAAATGACAACAAGCTTCACGGCTTTAAGAGAAGGAAAGGGGTGCTAGTTCAGTCGTGTCTTGTCTTGTCCATGACCAAGTATTTTCCATCCCATTGAGTTGCAGGTGTGATGACGCTTGGCAGAGTGGAAATGGAGTTGCTCTGTTTTGTGCTCGCATCGCTGCTTTGGTCCCAAGTGCGAGTGTCTGTTTGCTGTAACTTACTAAAACTCACATCACCAGCTCCTTGCAGTTCATAGTTTCTTGTGAGTTTTCTGATGTTTGCCTCCTCTGAGAAGCAAATAGGCCAAGTGTGAAGCAAGGGCTTAAGACATGTGCATCATGTAAAAGTAGCACAGTTTAACAGCCTCAAAATAACTGCTTTTTTTTTTTTTTTTTTTCCTTTTAGATAAACATATTACATTGGTATTGTGTTTCCAGGGCATCATTTTAGTTGTAGCTAAAAATACAATCAGCACACCACATTTCGGCAGATTAAACTCAGCAAAATTGCTTATATGTGAAATGTTTCCTGCTGCGTGTCACAAATAATAATTTAGTTTAGAATGTGGCACTCTAAAGGTCCAAAAAGCACTGCTGTGGAAGGAAGATGTTGCTCCCACCCCTCTTTCAAATGTTCTGCTAACTTCTTGCTTTCCTGTCACTGAGAGCCTGGTAATCCCTTTGCAGACCCAGACACAGATATTTTACAACAGCATTATTAAATTAGTTAAGTAGTTCCTTTCTTTTACCTCCATGGAATAATGACAGAGTGCTCTACCTCTTGTTACTATTTCTATTTTGTACTTTTATTACTCACAAGAACACCACTGAACTGATCGACACAGTTTCTTAGAAATTGATGTAATTTTTTTTAAAATCTAGTTACATGTGGTTTAAATTCTATTCTTTTTGTTAATGTAATCAAATATCGTGTTTGCTTTGCTTATTGGAGAGTGGTTGCTCGCCTCAGAGCTGATAGCTTCAAGTTGTTACAATTGTCATTTTCATTTCCTGTGACTTGCTTGTATTTTTTATTTCTTCTTTATGGGAAGACTTTCCAGTGAGTTTATCTTTCTTATCTTAGTTCTTTGTCTAAGAACTTGTGCAAATTGGATAAGGATGGACAAACCTGCCATACCAGGAGTATACTGGAGAAGTTAATACCTGAACCTAGAAAGCTACAATTCCCCTCAATATGCAATGGGACACAGTCCCCGTAGCTGGGAGGACAACGGGAAGGTCATTAATGACTCACCTTTCACTCTTGACAGGGATGCAGCTGGTAGGAAAGGGTAGATAGTTCTTTCAGTGACTTGGTAAATCATAAACAAATTTGGACACAGGCCCTGTTCCTCAAGGCGTTGTTGATTCAGTTCTTACTGTTCAATCTGGTACTTCCAAAGGGTGCAGAGAGAGCAGTGAAACGGCAGGATGCAACTCCAGAGAATGGTTGCTGGAAAGAAGGATTTGTTCACATCACTGTTGCCCATCTGTGGTCCTGACTGCCTGCAGGAGCTCTTCTCCTGGGGAGGGGATGGACAGAGAGAGGACAATAAGTGATCTGCAAGTGACAGAATTGGTCACACATGTTACTTCGTTGAACAGCAGCCACATGTTACTTCATTGTCTTCTTAGGCCAAATAATATGTTTGTCAGAGAGGCTGGGATGAGGATATTAACAAACACTTGGTGAAGGAGCAGTGTGGAAAGGGGTCTAAACGTGGATTTCACCTTCCTCCTTTTTCTTACAAAAAGTGCTATTCATAGGAAGAACAAGACTGAGCCATTTAAATAAGGAAATATGAAGCCATGCAAGTAAGAAAGTATTCTTTTGGCGGTTATTTGAAGCATTTTATATAATGTATCTAACAAGCAACAGACCAGAAATGAAGGGGAAAAACTCAAGAATGTTCATGTAGATGGCTCCTGGTGCTGCAGAGCCACAGCAGTCATTGTGTTGGACATGGTACGAATACGTAACAGAAAACATACCCTGTGCCTAAAGATCCCACGATCCAAGACAAATGGGGATAAAGGGGGTAGCAGGAGCACTGCTGCCAGCAGGGTGGGCTGCTGCTAAGCCAGGATGGTTTCCTGGTTGGTTGGAGGTTCAGGGTGTGTTGCAGGATGGGGGTTTCAGGAAGGAATTTGAAGGAAGGCAATGACTTTGGTTTGCAAATGCATATGAGTGTGTATTTCAAATTAGTCCTTAGAAGTTAAGAATTGCATTTCGGTCTCCTTAGCTCAAAGCTACTTCCCTCCCTAATACTGAGCCTTTCCAGATGAAGTAGAGACTGAATTTGATTGTAATGCTGTTGTACACAACTTATCATTGCTCAGGTGATACCGTAACATGGGTGAGTTCAGTGAGTCTCCAGAGCCTGGACAGCACTGTCAGTGTTTATTTGAGATGTGAGTTCACCCATGTTTATCTTTCATCTTCCCAACATCTTGTGTTCCAAAATTACTTCATATCCTTTACAAGGTTGGTGTTGGTTAGGACTTCACAAGTACCTGCTTCTCTTTTTTTTTTGGTCAAAATAATAAAAACCAAGAATGAAAAGTTTGGGACTGAACAGTGCAGTGCCGCCAAAAGCTCCTGGTCTGTATCTGAGAACAGCTACATGCAAGGGGCCAGCTGGTGCTTTGGGATTTCAGTTTGAATCCCTGTGGACCAAGAACCGTCACTGTCTTTTCCTACTGAACAACCATGTGAGTTTACATCTGACAGTCTGTGACCATGGTGCAAGGAGAAAAATTAAAGCTAGCTCAGACAAGGGGAGGTGGGCACTGGAGGCTTATTTCTGAATGCAAACTTTTTGGCTGCAACCCAAAAGTGTTGCAATGGAAAATGATTGTCAGCTTTTTAATAATGTTATTTTGTATTGTGAAGGCAACACCAAGTGTACCATGTACAAAGTGTTCTGTGATAAAAGATGTCATTTAAAAAGTCAGACTTAATTAATTATGAGGGCTTCAGGCTGGATCAGAAATGGATATACCTTGCAAATAAGAACAAGTTAATAGGAGATCAATTATTGCAGAAAGACACTTGGTATCAGACACTGTTTGGAAGTCACCCCGTCCTGTTGTTTAGAAGAATGTATTCCAAAAGCATTTTGGCAATGGAAAGGAGTGCAGTTCAGTGAAAAAGTGAGACAGATGAGAAAGGAAGAGGTTTTTGAGCATAGTGAATTTAAATAGTAAACCATAATGTGCAGTAGCAGTCAGATTTTAACACTGAATATAATAGCAATATGGCTCTGCTCTGTCAGAGCTGTTTTTATATTAAGAGCTTTCAGGTTTTTTGAGAGGTACAGATCACAATTAAAGTGTTCAATTCCCATGTTGAGTCCCCTTGAGCTTTGTTTCTCATCACACACAACAAGAGTGGGAATGAATTAGATGTTATCCTTCTTTGTGTGGGCCCACAGAGCTGTGTGGAAAAAGCTGCTTAAACTTGTTTGCTGCTGCTGTCCCATGGAACATGATAATTGAAATGTGGGTATGGGAGGTGTGACACAGAAAATCTGATACTGTCACAGCAAGGCTCCTCTCAAAATAGTAGTCAGAGCAGGGGATGGAAGGGACATTCAGCTGAATTAAAATGTTGCAGATCACTTTGTGTGCTTTCTGGAGAAGAAGAAATAGGACTTGGTATCTACAGATTAACTACCTTGACCAGGCTCTTCATATACTTTGGTCAGTTTCCAGTCTTGCACTTCTTCAGGGCCCTGGTGCAAATTATTCCATGACATAAAGAAAATAATCCTCCAAAATGGCTTAATTTCCTTCCAGAGGAAAAAGAAATCCCAACACTCTGGAACTTGGACCAAAGCTTGGCACAAATTTTAGAGTGACAAAATGTTCACTAGAAAAAACCTAATTGAAAGAATCAGCTTAGGAACAGGGCACAGTTTTGAACCAGAATGTAATGGGATCAGAGGGGAGAAATTAATGTCTTGTGGTTTGAATGCTAGGCATCCTTGATCACTGGAAGAATGAGTGAATGGAATGGATGATATCCTGAACGCTGTTGGACGAGAAGTGTCTGGAAGCATCTATTGCCCTGCCTCACTAATGAAAAAAAATGGATTCTTGGACCCCAGAATAGGGACAGGAATTGATTTAGAAGAAAGGACAACAGACAAACACACACAGACCTGCTGTGTTGTCTTTGCCAAAGATATTTGGTCAATAGAGTGATGGTCAATAGCTAAAACTTTCTGCAGTTCACGGTTAGGCAGCTTGACTTCTCAGCAGAAGTGGAGTTGGAAACCACAGCAGAATCTGTGCTTCACTAGCAGAAGAAGTCAGAAGAAAAAATGAAACACCTTAAGACACAGGACTGCTCATGTGTTTGTTCCTCACTGAAAGAGAGAATATAACCTAAAACCCATCAAACAGACAGCTTTGAAGGATAGTTACTTTTTATCTGGGTTAATCAACTTCACGGGGAAAAAAAAAAAAGGTTTAAGTGAGAGTTTTGGCAAAAGGGACTGTTTAAAAATGGATCCTGTGAGAAAGAGAGTGCAAGAGAGCTGCCCTGCACAATATGAATGTAGGAACCACCCTGCTTCATGCTGCTTCTCATACTGGACAGAGGGGAGATTTGGGGTGGCCTCCATCTCTGCCCTGCACAATATGGATGTAGGAACCATCCTGCTTCATTCTGCTTCTCATACTGGACAGAGGGGAGATTTGGGGTGGCCTCCACAGGACATGCTGGAATCCATGGTGGTGGGAGAGCAAGGGAGAAGCTGGGTCTAACCTTCAGCTCTACCCACCAATTCCTGCCTGTTTACATTAGCCAGGCAGACTGGTAGGAAGGAAATTTCCTGTGTCCAGTCAGGAGGACCATCAGTCAAACCTCTGGTTTGAAAACAAGGCAGTGATGTTAAGCCAGTGCATCTCATGAAATAATTAAGTCCCACTGCTGTCATCCCTACTCAGATATTGTGTAATGGTCCCATGTGCCGAGAAAACACTCGCTAGAATTAACAATGCTGAACACTATTTAATATGATGACTGTGGCAGGCAAAAGCTACTCCTCCAAAATAATAAATCATATGACATTTAGCTACCTTTTATCTTGGCAAGAAGCCATGAAGTTTCAGCCTTTCGTGGTGTATGAGTTGCTTTTGAAGTGCTTTTGTGTTAGGAAGAGTGGGCCTGCAAATGAGGTGCAATGAAATTCTGCATTTAGTGTATCTCGTGATAGGGAGATTAAATGTATCTAGGCTGCAAAGCAACTGATCTTGGGTTTTATCTGTACTTCATCTATGGTTTTTGCTTTCTTCAGACCCACTTTTGTCTTCCCAGTGTCCTCAGTTTTTTATCCTCACTGCCTACCTGCAACTCTGTTTATGAAGGATGGGAGAAGGCTTTGATCTACTGAGATATGGTAAGGGAACGGTTGCTTTTCCCCCACATAGTGCTCAGCATGCAATGGCACACTTGTGTTCAGGTTGGGCTCCATTTGCCTCAGAGAGACACAGATATGAAGTGAAAAAGTGTAGCTGTTGCAGGAACAGAGCAACACCACCCTGACACAGTAGAAATGCAGCC
>NW_008236696.1:2508699-2540941 GCF_000691975.1 Corvus brachyrhynchos | reverse complement strand
CTGTATTTTATGTTTGGTTAAATACCAGATGTGTGATGAGGCTTGTCATTCTTTTCCATGTGGTCCTCCTAAAAGAAAAGGCAGTATCTGATGCATCAATAACACTAGGTGGGAGATCAGGAGAGATCTCCCTAAGATCTTTATAAACATTTGGGTGTTACAAACATGCTGGAGCACATCTTCAGTAAATTTTTGCTGGGAAAAATGAAATGTTAAAAGCATACAAGCAGGAAGGGCACCAAGTACTGCTTTAGGGTGTGTGCTTGCCATAGGCATGGCTGAAAGTCACTGCTGTAATTGTAATTCAGCACAGAAATTGAAAGTGTAGTTGGGCTGCAAGTAGTCTGACCTGCAGGGGAAACCATATCTCACTGTGATGTGCTGATTGTTCACTTGGGTGAAAGGCAGGAAGGAGTGGGGCACATCCAGTATTTCACTGTCTCTGTCACCTTCCTGGCCTGCTAATGTAACCAAGAATCAGCTGCAGAGTTCCATTAATTCTCAGTTAAGGAGTTACTGACATTGCTCTAAAAACTTTTCTTACCAAACATCATAGGCTGAACTGTTGACATCAAAGGTTAAAACTCCTGTGTGCTGTTGGAAGTGCCTCCAACTGGCCACTGATGGATTTGGTCCTCTGTTTATTGTTTCTAATGACACAAGCATTTTTTCGTGATGAAGAGACCTCAATTTCAGACACATCATCTCCACAGTAATTAGTGATAAATCATCTTCACTGCATTTCCCTGACACATGTAATGTTGTATTTTTATTCTCAAGTTGTTCTGTTTCAGTCAGCTTGACTGAAATAGCTTTTTAATACTAAAAGCAAAAAAAAAAAAACCAAACCCAAAACATTTTAAAGAATATTTTATGAAAAGTCCAACATCCAGATGAGAAAGCCCAGCATTAAGGATGCACATGAACCTTCAGGTCAACTTCTTGCTTATGCTTTCTCTGGTCACTGATAAATTATTGCTTCCTTCCTTCACTTGCTCTCATGTCACCCTAGGGGGATTTACACAGTGTTTTTTCCACACCTCACGTAGTGTGTGTGGCCTTGAAAACTGCCTTTTAATAACTATCCAAGTACTGCATTGAATAAAGTGTCACTTACTCATTGCATTTCTCTAGGCCTTCAATATGTTTTCTAAAGCTCTTATAATTATGGATGAACTCACCTTCCCGTTACACTTTCCAGAGTAGCAGGTGACATTCCCGCTTTTCCTCAAACTGGAGCCCAGAAAGGTCAAGTCAAAAATTCTCAGCTTTTGTAGGAAATGTCACCCAGGCTGGGGTTTCTAGACCAAAATGTAGAGGGTTTTCTCTTCTTCTTTTTCTTTTTTTTTAAAGACATCTTAGCATTTAAAGCACAGCTATAATTGATCTCAGCTGCAGCTGATGGCACTCAGCAAGTCCTGCCAATCTAACTGCAAGTGCCCAAACCCAGGCAGCTGGAAACTAGGAGTGTTCCCATGTGAGATGAGTGCTTGCCAAGTATTGCAAATGAGTTCTGGGTCAGAGGAGGAGCAGATTTCCATTCTCAGGGGTGGCACTTCAGGGCTGAGCTCTGAGACAGTAATTTTTCCTTCTGATGTTCTCCTTATCACTCAATTGTGTCCAGCAGTTAGACACAATGCAGGTTTTCCATGTGGGTGAAAAGTTACGTTACATTTACTTACACTTTGAAACTATTAATCTAGGGGGTTGTTTATAAAGAAGTATGGGTTTTTTCTCTACTGATCTTCAAATGCTTTGGGATTTGAATTTATGGGATTTGTAAACGTAGTTACAAAACATTTCTGAATTTCTCTCTTCATGGCATGACATCGCATGAAGGAAATAACATTTGCTTATTATATTATATGCTGGAGTAAAAGCATCTTTAGCGGTATCAGCCTAGTAATTTTCTACATAAAATTAATCAATATAAGTTGTTCCTGATAGGCCTATTTCTCATTTTCCCTGGAGATTTCCTGTTCTTTCCTCTGTGCTGAGTGTTCGCTTGGGTGAAAAAGGTGTTCACTTGGGTTTGTCACAAGTCACACTAAAAATCAAAAGCAAAAACCCCCAAAGCCACAGGGAGGTACAAGTCACAGAGGTGCAGCGACAATTAAACACAGGCTCATTGCAGATGGGGAAGGAGACAAACACAGCCATGCAAAATCCCACCCCTTTCTACACAATAGAAAAATCACTTAAGGAAAATCTTTAGGCTGCGTTTCTCAAAGGTTGCTTTAAAAGGCTGGAATCCATCAGTTTTGAATTTGCAAAATCCTGGACATGACTTAGCCATGTCCCATAATTTAAATGATAGTAAGTGTTCTGGGCAAGTCTAGTAAACCAAATACACATTGGGCTGTGCACACACATGGGGGTGGTACATGTGCACATATATTTGCCATTATTGATTTTTTTATTGATTTTTTTTTCTCTGATGATTTAGCAATATCTAAATGCAGCAAAAATGTGAATGAAAATAATTATTACAAGAAGTTGTGCTGGTGCTGGAATTTCAAAATCCTTATCAGTAGACAAAATCTCAGAGCATCATTCTCCCAGATAGGGAATGGAGAGGCACAAGGGGTAATTAATCACTGAGGGGCAAAACTGTATTGAGTACTTGCTTGCTTGTTCTTGTCCTTGAACCACTGATTCTCCACGTGACGAGCCAGCTCAGCATGTGGCACAATTGCAACATGTAGGATTGTTTTGGAATAAAGGAGCACAGGATTTGTTAGGTTTTAAAGCTCAGTGATTCTCTTTTTTTTAATTGGCAGTAAAGCAGTAAGGCACTTAGGATGCAAACTCTAACAATAAACAGGGTTTGCTCTGTATTTATGGCTTGTGAATAAAGATTGCACAAAGGTGGTAACTTTTAATTTTGCATTAACCCAGCTTGGCTCTGCAGTAGGTGTTGAGCTTGTGTGATGAGAAATGAATCAATTGCTGTCTGTGCCTTGCAGTGGCTGTCCCCTGTGAAATAATCTAAACCTGTCACATGGTGACAGCTTGCTCTACCTGCACAAATAACACCATTTTTGAGAAATCAAGGACTGCTGATATTGCTGTAATAGATCTAAAAGTGCATACTGATGGGATCTGACTTCTGTGAGATAGAATTTGAAGCCGCTAACACGCAGAATATTTCTGCTGCATCAGCTTCTCATTTCAGAAATGTGGATCAGGTCTTTGAAAGAGTTCAGCACTGAACAAATCCCCATCTTGTCTAGTTCTGATACTTAGATCATAATACATGAAAAGCTGGTTAAAAAAAAAGCCTCCCATACCATAAAAGCCATAACAAGCTTTAGCAGCTGCCTGGAGAACACCCCTCGAGTATCCCAAATATGTGGTACTGAAATGTGGTGTCCACCAACTCTATTACAGCTTGTACAAACAAAAGCAAATGTACTGGAGCACTTCTCATCTCCCAGAGCTCCAAAGAGGTTTCCAGAGCACTCAGCTATAAGCCTTTGTGTTTCAATGGAGCTTGGCAAATGTGAGGGGTTTTCAGTGTTTTGGCCAAAATATAAACTGAAGGGGGAAAATCTCAATTCCAATCCAAGCAAGGTGGCTATTACTGATGGTTTTTAGTTTTGCGATGGATGGAGGGGTAGTGACCAGACTTGGAAAAACTTTGTTTTGCTTAACTAGAAACCAGTTGTTCAATGCAAATTGAAATACTTCAATTTCATGGGAATTGGTTTGGTTTGGTTTGGTCTAAACATAGGCCAAACAAAAGCATTGAAAAAAGAAAATGCCAGTTGAAAATGAAAAGCTGAAAAATCTGATTTTGAAGGATTTTGAAAAAAACCCACTCTTTTCTTACTGATTTTTTTTTTTTTTTTCATTTTGACCCAATTTTGTAATTAGTTTTAGCTGGCAGTATTGAATAACCATTTGGGAATGAATTCACTCTTTATCAAGATGTTGTCTAGCCACCTTCACCTTGAAGAGCTCATGCCGTGGGAGATAGGTAAGTGTTGCTGTTACTGTACTATTAAAAGAAGGATCACAGAGCCTTTAATGTCTCGTGGTTTTTGAGGTTTTAATCAAAAATGAGTGAATGAGCTGCATTTCCAGCTACAACAAAATAAACATTGGTCAGCATTAAGAGAGCATTGCTGTCAAAACGAGACTTAAAGATCTGTGAAAATTCTTTCCTAAATTGTTCATTCATCTTATTTTGTTTTGTGTGTGTGTGGCTTGAGCATATCTGTAAATCTAAGTAAACAGCATCTAGCTGTGTGTTGCTATGTTCTAAATATGGTGCAATGGAAAAAGAAGTTTAATTTCTCCATAACATCTCTTGAGACTCAATGTATTTTTGAAACACCATTGGCTGCCCTGACACTGTGACAGCAGCCAGTTGCTTTAAAGGAGCATTTGCTTGCTGGAAACAGTGCAGTTGACCTTGGTAGTGTTGTACTTTCAGTAGGAAAGGATGGTCAGAGGCTAAAGTGATGTCTGACAGAGGAAGCAAAGACAGTTCATTAAGCTAAAATGTCGGCTTTTTCGGATAAAAGAAGTAGTGCTTAAGTGAGTGATCTGCAAAGAGTGAGCACAATGAGGCTGTGAAGGAACACACACCTGGTCATTGCAGTTGACACTTCCTGACCTAGCACAGCATCAAGAGGCTCAGCAGGGCTGCACAATTCACACTGTCCATGGCACGTAGTGCAGGATGAGAGGCTTTTTCCTGGAGAATTTACAGTCTCCAGTGATTGGCTGACAGATGGGGTTGGTGCAGTATTTGCCTTTGCATTTGACAAGGAGCTTTACCACAAAGGGTAAAACAACCTGCCCAGAGTAAGAATGGGGCCAAGTTGGAAAATAGCCAGATTTGTTGACATTCAGTTCATTGCTATTTTTGCCATAAGGGAATTAATCTTCCACTTTGACTTCTGCTGTGCATTTAATCAGGTGCTGAGTGAATATCTTACTCTGGAAATCCAAACTAATAATGGACATAAAAATCGTGGTAAATGATAAGATGGAATAAGACAAGTCATATCTTCCCTAATGACACCATAATGAACTGAACTTAAAATGAAATCCTATCAGGAACAGTCACGGCCCATTAGACAATGAAATTTCTTGTTAAAGTGACTTTTCAAAAGTACTTTGCAAAAAATGAAAATGAAACAAAATTACACAGTATTTTTGGAAGCCACTTGCAGTCAGAACCTGAAAATCTTTTGGGGTAAACCCCCATGAGCTTCAGTGAATATTTTGCTCATTCAAGGACATAAACTCTAAAAGCACTGACTGTGGATTACGTGCCACAGAAATAATTTCAGCATGATTTAACAGCTAATATCACCAATTTATGGCGTAAAATACTGTACCCATTGAGAACAGATGGAAAAAGAAGTAAAAAAGAGGGGGTTAATTTCTTTGCTTTTTGTGATTGCTGCTTTACATGGATCATGCAGAACAGGGACAAAACACAAAGTCCCTTGATTTTTAAACACCACATGCTTTGAAGAAAACATTCAGGAACAGCAAGTGGGAACACTTCCCAAAAACAACCAAAAGGAGGTGCAGGGAATGGAAATTACTGTGGAGGTGCTTGTTTTTGTTGGTAAATGTTCCAGAATAACCTTTTCATAGATACAAATACTTTTGTCATTGTCATCTTCAAAGCAAATTAAACAAAACTTTCTCATCAGCAATGATTATTGTGAACTGGAGTTGGCAAGAAAATTTAAATTGTAAAAAAAAAAACAACAGTAAAGGTCTAACTCTCATGGAGGAACAGCAAGATGTAGGTTCTTGTTGCTCATCAGGCCTGTTGGCATCCTCCAGTTGAAGGTGCATTGTAAATGGGGCCATAAACTCCTAAATCAAACACTTTAAGAATTTTTATGTTTCATATTGTCTTTATTTACTATCTGAATATTCCATAGTATTTTGATCTCTTCTGTGCTAGGTATTAACCATGAGAGAAATATATTTCTATACCTTTTTAAAAAGTTTCTTTAAATTTTTTTAAGTAAAAGTGGCACTGCAAATGCACATTTATTGTTCCAGCAGTATTAACAAAAATATCAGATATACAAAGAAAGTGTATTACATTGTTGTAGGAAGGAGAAGGTGTTGTGGTTTGGGGTTTTTTTGGTTTTTGTTTTTTGGTTTTTTTTGTCTTTTTGCTAGCATCTGTTCTATAGTAATTGCCATCCTTGGGTAATTCATCTAAAGACTACAGGGCTGTTGGTAGAGGAAGCCGTAAAGCAGCAAGTAAACACAGGCTTATGTAGCTTTAAAGAAGGCAAAAGAAGAAAATATACTATTCTGAGTGATTCACAATTCTGGATACCATCAGGCTGTGCTTCTGAAAGGGCTGCAGGCTTAGTTGCTGTCTTTGTTCCCAGCTGGAGCTCTCATACCAACTTCTTTTGAAATCTGACCATTAGAACTTGTTACATCCTTGAGTGTGAACATGAAAGCTGAAGCAAATTGTTTCATCAATACTTGTTTATAATTTTAGTCCAAATCTGTATAGGGTGCTTGCATACAGAGAGTAGCTCTTAATAGAAGGTAATTGTGTCTCCTATTCAATGTATCCACCTGGTAACGCTGTTTAGAATTTATATTTGGGGAAGGAAAAGAGAAATGGAGAGGATACTGCCTAGAAGACTTATGTGCTTTAAAAAAAAAGGTTAAATTTTAACTCTTTTCACTTGGACTGAGATAAAATGGGGCAGATAGGTTTATTCTCATTTTACTGTGATGAAAAGACCTTGATTCAGGTGTCACTTTGCATGCTGATCTGCTGCTTTTACTTTTGTTGGTTTTGGTGGTTTACAGCAAAGAGAATTGGGGCTTTAGTGCTTCTGTCAGCTGCTAATGTGGGCTTGTAGCCAAAAAATCTCTTTGCTGGTCCATCAAAGCATTTGTCAATAAATTGTCAAATGTGCAGTTGTTTTGAACCTGAATCCAGTTATTCACCTGCTGTAGGAAGAGTTATGGAGCAGTGAAATAGCAAATTGTTCTTTCATTTTGCTAGCCTAGATAGTTAAGCAAAAAAATAACTGAATTCTGCTTTGAGAAGATCATAGAAAATAATAAACTGGAACTGAAATAAAGCTCCCCAGCAGGGCTAAGGTTAGAGCATCAATGTGATAATAAAAATATGCTAAACATGCTAAACAAAAGCAAGTTCTGCTTTGGCAGAGGAGGAGTGAACTGAACTAGATCAGAGTTGGCTAAAAGACCAAATGCAGTCAGCAAATATTTAGCATAAATAAAACTCCAGCATTGGAGGTTTAAATCTCTGCCTGTCCTTTGAGCATCTTCCTGTTCACAGGTTGAATTTCATCAAGAAGCACAGAGCTTTTAAAAAAAAGAACAAAAAGGCAAATAAAGCCCAGTGCATTAAAAGCATTTTAACCTGGTGAAATTTCAGTCTCAATGTTGTGAGTTAAGTGGAGGGAAATGAAGGAGGGAACTACACTGGCATTCTCAAATGGCAATGTTGTACAGGACAGGAAAATAAGTCAAAATTAAGAGGCAATCTCCATTCTATTTCTACAAGTAGTCCCTTGTATAACATTAAGCATAAGAGGCTGAAGCTCAGACTGGCATCCTCAGAACAAGCAATTTGGATAGGCTGAGTCCCAGGGCACTTCAGCCATGCTTCATTCATTAAACATAACCCAGAGGTAGCAGCCCAGCTCTGTGTGCATATGTGCATGCTTTGTACTAATGCCTTAATGACTGCAGACTTCTGCTGAAGAGAGCAGCCAGGAAAAATGTCCCTCAATAATGGACCAGCTGACATCCCAGGTAACACAACACAATCGTGTCAGAGCAGTTCAGTGGAAGTTTCCGTCCCTTATATGTAGCCATTGGTGATGCACAGCGAAATGTTCATGCATGACGTTCATGATTGTGTTCTCTAACACTTGTGCCCCTGGCTGAGGGTGCAGAGATAAGGAAGGAAGGAAGGAATGACTTTTCCTCAGGGATGTGTGAATCAGTCACCTAGCTGGCAGGGTATGGCGGGGAGCACTGTACATGTCTCATTGTGCTTGGTGGAATGGCAGTGGGAAGCGAAGCCCGAAGCCCACAGAAGAGAAATTGGAAATATGCTGAATTGAGTAGAAACTGGATCGAGGAGGAGTAACTGCTGGATTTGTGAGAAAGCATTTTGGAAGGAATGGGTTTTGTGCATGGAGCTAAATAACTGGTAATATTTTGTATCCGAAAGTATGTAGAGTTGGTTTTTGAAAAAGGAGAAGAAATGTCAATGAAGTCTAAGCTAGTATTTGGGCTGCAGTAGCTGCAGGGGTGAGATGGGGTCCTATAAGTGGGATAAGTGAAGAAGAAATTAGCAGGCCAGCCAGAAATGATTTAGGCTGCTGTCCCATCCCTTACTCTGCAGGAAGTAGAGCAGGGACTATTTCTTCCCTTATTTCCAACTGCAGAAAACTCAATAGGCAGCAAAATTTCAGTGAAGAAGTGATGACAGCTCAGGAAAAGGAGTTCATAATGGAAGCAACAAAGCAACCTTATCTTCAGCACATATTTTTCCTCCCATAATAGATATCTGCTATTTTATTTTAGCTACATTAGTGAAAAATAGTGTCTCAAATTTATTTGTCTTCTACTTTCTGAAAGAAACAATATGTGATTATTGGGTCTTTTTCCTCTCCAGTTACTAGCTGGCAACTTTCGAAATAGAAAGTAAATTATGTTCCCACTATCTTATTTTTACAAAAAGATTGTAATCAGATTGAGAAGGAGAGACCCAGATTAGTCCCCAGGGAAAAGGCAGGCTGAACTCCGGCACTGCACACTTGTCTTGTGGGAGCTGTTTGCTGGGAAGTGTGTTTGCCTCCAGCCTGGCTTCTGCAGAGCTTGCTGCTCACTTGCAGAGTTCAACCCTGGGGCAAAGGAGGAGTGAGGGAAAGGAGAGGGGAACAGTGGTGCTGCTGACAGGGAGTGTGGGGTCAGAGGAGAAAAGACCCAAATCTATAGTGAACCAGGTTTATGGGTTCTGCTGCTGGAGGAACATCTTGTTTACCTGAGGAATAACATCCCAGAGTAAACCCATGTCTGTCTGTTTCTCCTATGGAGTAGGTGAAAGCAGAGCAGCCTCCTTTAGATCTCACCAGAGCCTAGCACAGTGTTACAGATCCAATTCTGCATGTGCACCAAAGGTTTTCAGGTTAGTACACCGCAACCAAAATGTTTGAAGCCGAGGGTCTTGAGTTAGCTTCAGTTTAAGTCTTAACTCCTATTTTGGCACATAATGAACTCACTTTTTGGGCAAGAGAATGTTCAGATTCATAGAATCATAGAACCATAGAATGGTTTGTTCTGGAAGGGACCTTAAAGACTATCTCATCCCAAATCCCTGCCGTGGGCAGGGACATGTCCCACCAGACCAGACCGCTCCAAGCCCCATAAAACCTGGCCTTGAACAGTTCCAGAGATGGGGCATCCACCGCTTCTGTGTGCAACCTGTGCCAGGCCCTCCCCAAGGTACTAATTCCACCCAAGTCAGTGGAGATGATCAGTATATTTGAGATGCGGGTCCCCTTTGTATTGAAATACAGCTCTCATAGGCTGGCATGGTGACAATGGCATTCAAAACATGCACTGTGTGCACTTCTCAGGCCTCATGCTGGTATTTCTCATTTCCCATAGCTGTGCCCTGCCTCAGCACTGCATGGGATGGACACTGGATCCTCTTTTAGCTTTTGCTCCACAGCTGGATCAGGGCTGAGGCTGCAGAACTTTGGGGTGGTGAGTACAGAGCTCCTTTTTCCCTTTGCACTGAGGGTTTGCTGGGTGCTGCTGAAAACCCCAGACCTGCCTTTTGTGTTGGCAGGAGAAGTGTGGAATTCAGTGGGGTCAGGTAGCATCAGAGGAGGTCAGGTAGGAGGGAACAGTTGGATATGAACATGAGGAAACAAACAGCAAAACAGCACATCACAAGTAGTGGTTTCAATGTATTCACTACTCATACCGTTTCTCCAACTTTTATGCTTGGCTTAAGGCTTTCAGCAAACACAGAATTTTTAAAAGCATGACTGGAAAGTTTTTAATCAAAAACTAACCTGTCCTTTTGATCTGGTCTGACACAACTTTCTCTAATATTTATCTTCCAGCATATCTCTCCATCTAGTTTTGAACTGCTATAAATTGAATGTCATGTAGTTTCGTCATGGTGCTATTTTACAGTCCAATATCTAAGGCAGAAAGCCTCCCCTTTTTGCCATCTCTATACCTAAACTTGTGCAAATATTTTTCCAAGTTTCCCCTATTACTTGGTGTTCATATTAAGTTATATATTTGCTTAATTCTCCATGTGAAAAACTTGATTTTTACTTTCTCTTAATGATTCCTTATACATGTACTTAATTTCCATGAAAATGCACACAAGTTTTACCAGAAAGGGCTATTTCTTTTCTTTTGCTAGAACTTATGGAAAAAAGTGAGTGTCTCACATCAGTTCTTTCCTGGTAACTCCAAAGTGGATTTTTAACATTAAGATGGAATCCTAACAAAAAAAGCTCTCTCCATCCTCAGCCTGTAGATGACTAGGAACAAAAATGTTTACGTGCCTCCTATTGCCATCATTTACGCAATCTAATTCTACAGTGCTGGGACCACCACTCTATAAATTTCAATTATACCATAAGCAATAGCTCTTCACTGCAGTAATTGGTACGCTCACTTTATCTAATGCAGTATTTTCCCTCTAATTGACTTCAAATTTATCATATAAATGTCAAAGCCAAATTTTCCTATAATAACCTATTATCTCTGCTGTTCTAGCTCACTACACTCACAAGAAACAGAGCAATAATAATCTTTTGAGATAATGAAGGACAGAAGCTTAATTCACAAAGTGCTGAAAAGAATGACAGCTACCTTTTACCTGTCAAAACCAGAAACTTTTAATATATTCATTTAATTAGACTACTGATCCCCTTCGTGTGATATTTTTGCTCTTACTATAATATAAGAATGAATCCAGCTTTTGCTAGGAAATAAGACTATCTAGTGTTTAAATGATGGACTTCCTATCAACAGGTTTTTAAACAAGTATTCTCATTATCAGAGGCTTTCAACTTTCTCTCCTTACTCTGTAGTGTAATCAATTGCAGCACAAGAAATAGGCTATTATACCGTGACACAGAAGTGGCAAAGGCACAAAGAAAAGGCTTTTTAATGTGTAAATGAATTTTTGAGAATAAACAGGAGTGGAGAGTGGGAATGATGCAAGTATACTCATCAATCCCATAGATTTTACATAGGATCACCTAAAAATGAATTACCATATCAAGTTCCAGAATTGAAATTTACAGTTAACTAATTCTGGAAGTCTAGGCTGCTGTATAGAAAGACATAAGAGTGAACCGGAGATGAGTAACAAAATGGTAAACTTGGACTTCTGTATTTTTTGATTTCTTTCTATTTGAAGACTTTTCAGGACATCTTCTGTAAGATGTGTGTGTTTGGTGCTGTTTCTTGTTCCATCCTGAGGCAGAAGAAATGTGATACTAGGGCTGGGTCATAGCCTCATGAGGCCAAAGAGTTGCCGCATCAACTGATTTTGGGATTACTGTGCTTCTCTCACCATCAATGACCAAGATCATTCACCATCACTGGAAAGCAGTCACCAGTGACAAGTCTGTATCCCTTCCTCCCTTAAAAGGAGGCACCTGAGGGGGTAAGTGCCCATCAGCACTCCTTCATATTATCCTCTTGTGCATCTGAACTATACCTGGATAACAATCTTTCCAGACTCATTCTTCGAAATGAATAGGAAAGGTGCAAACTCTCCCTCCTACGAAATCCAATTACACCACTATTATGAACTTTTCATTTTGCATGTGTCAGGCAACAGAGAAACTGACAGAAGTTCAGGTAAGAGGCTGAATTTTAATGCTGAGATTTTATGTGACACATCAGCTTGTTCCTTAGAAATGTAATTAAGATTTTTGTTTATGGCTATTGTGATTTTTTTGGATGGAAGCACCATAAGTGAAGAGAGTAGCAGGATTCAGAATACTTGCAGATATGAGCTAGATATGGAAAGCAGTAATGAAATGTTACTCTGATAAAATTTCCAGCAAAGGATACAGTGATGTGAAATGAGAAGCTCTGGTACTGTTTGCTACCCACAGGCAGCAAGACACCACAGCCTCTCACTCACCTCCCCCCACTACAGGGAGATGGGGGAGACAGCTGGGAGACAAAATAAAGTAAAATTTGTGGGTTGAGTTAAAAATTTAATAGGCTTAATAGGACAAAAAAGGAAGGTAAAATAATAATAACAATGATTACAACAACAATAATAATGATAATGACAAAAGAATTGGAATGTACAAAGCAAGTGATGCACAGGGCAATTGCTCACCACCCACTGACCCATGCCCAGCCAGTTCCTAAGCAGCCACCCCAGCCAGTTCTTCCCCAAGTTTATGTGCTTAGCATGATGCCATGTGGTCTGGGATATCCACTGCGTCTTGGGATCAGCTGTCCTGGCTCTGTCCCCTCCCAACATCCTGTGCCCTGCAGCCCCCTTGCTGGGGGAGTGGGGAGTAGAAAAGGCCTTGGCTCTGTGTAATCCCTACTCAAGCATAACTAAAACATCCCTGCGTTATCAACAACATTTCCAGCACAAACCCAAAACACGGCCCCATACCAGCTACTAGCAAGAAAATTAACTATCCCAGCCAAAACCAGGACAGATATTTTTCTGTACATACCATACAGCCATCCTTTACATGGATTTATCTGAAGAGTAGGAGTTTAAGCTACATAATTTGAATATTTTCTGCTTCTTCAGCCAACAAAAATGTACCAGGTGAAAGCAGTGGGTGTTTAAATTCTTATGTGGAACAGTAGAAGGGGGTAAAGGTTCATGAAGTGAGTTGGAAGCATATGAAGATTCACCCTGTGGGTGCAATCTTGATGATATAAATGCAATACCTGAAAAATAAAGGATTGTAAAAAGGTTTATAAAACAAATTAAAAAAGAAAAGTCTAAGTGCAGCCCTGTTCCTCAGAAGTGTGCTGCTGGCAGAGGATAGCATTCCTTCCTAGTGTGATGAAAATGATTTACCCAGAAAATACAAAGATAAAACCTATTGTTAGTTTGGGACATAATTGCCTCAGATCTATCTCACTGTTTGCCACTATCCTTTTTAAAAAAACTGGTCTAACAAGAAACACGTTACATAAAAACACATATGAGAGTGTATGAAACCAGCAAAGTCCTCCTGACACAGATAGAACATTACCTGCTATACCTTATCCTTCCAAGTGTGGATAAAACAAGGCAGACTTGTTTAATTGCAGCTTGGCTGCTCTCCTTATGTCTCCATGAGCAGCAGGGATGGTTCTGCCTCACCAACACAGTCCACCAGCAGCCTTTATAGGGTCACAACCTTCCAGTGAACTTTCTGAGAATGTGGGGCCAAGCACAGAGTCCATACAGGATAGCTGCTGCACCAATGAATGTTGTCTAGAATTCGCACTTGAGTTGAAGGTATTTACATGATCTGTGGCATTTTCCCCTCAGATTTTACTATAGCAATTTGTTTAGTGACTTGTATCTTTTGATGTGTATGGATACTAGAAAGGATTTTTTTCTTTAGTTTTTTTGGGGGGTACATGTAAATAATAACTGTCCCCAAACTTTTTTCTTAGCAGAAAATCTCAAGAAGCTGCAGTGGTACCATAGCTCTGTTGAAGACTTTGATGGGAGTGACAGGCCACCAGATAATTTTTGCACTCCTTTGGCATGTGGGTGTTTGAAAATGTGTATCTCCAGTGTTTCTAACACCCCAACAGAATTTATACCCTTGCCCATAGGACTGCCTGAAAATTTAACTGCTCAGGAATATTAGGTATCACTTGGTGTACTTATCTCTTGAGAGATCTTTATGCATTGATGAATTTGGGCTACCTTGGACCAATAGTTTGTGACCTTTGGAGAGTTTGCATTTAATTTAATCCCATGAAGCCATTGTGTCGACTGGAACAAAAAGGACAAAAATGTCAGAATTTCTGTTCATTTTAACATGTGTTGACAAGGGACTTTTCTAACAAAGTAATTTCTCAGTAAAAACTGACGAGAAGCAGATGATGTTCCCTTTATTGAATAGATTGCACAACATAACATATATCTTAAACAATTTGGGGCATATCTTTCATGTCTTTTAATTCCAAAAGTGAATATTTATATCCTAAGGAGTCACAATTAGTTCTTAATATTCATTCTTTTCAAAAGGAAGTCCCAAAAAATTGGCCCACATGTCTTAGGTAATTACTCACAGAAATAAAGGTAAGCTGAACCCCAAGAAATTTATGAGTTATTGAGCCAGTTTCAAACATTTTCAGGAGCTAGATTTTCCTATATCCACATTATTTTACTGGATAATGCAAGTATTGTCACTCTAATGATAGATGGTTATAACATATCTGCACACTGTTGGCAGGAGAAACACTTTTAGGCAATTTTAGGGGAAATGCTCATCAACCCAATTTTTTAGTGTTATAAAAACCAAAGTGAAGTGAACATTTATTTTCAAAAGGGAAAATGTGGCTTATAGTTTCCTTAAAAATATAGAAAGAACACCTTCAATGCACTCAGTGCATAAGTGGCTAAAAGTTCAGGAGTTTTATTAGGTTGGGGCTTGTCCAGATGTATTAGATTGTGAAGGGAAAGTCTGTATAAGCTTTGGAGCTCTCCTTCTTCCCTTGCCCTTTTCAAAGTCTTTGCTCTCTTGAAATTTCATTGTTTTTTTTTTCTTTATACAGCCAAAAAGATGGGGGTGGTAGTTGCCCTAGAAATCTTCTCTAGCAATATAAATGGTAAGTGGAATTATTAGGGAGTTGTTGGTCAGGAGAACTTTAGACATGAGAAATGAAAAAAAATAAAATCACAAAGGGAGAGCATAGGTGTAGTAGTGGCATTTTGAATTTCAACCAAAATATGATGAGAGTTTAAGTATAACTGCACATGAAGTACAGAAAACATCCATATATCTCTCTTCCAAGGAACAGAAATAATGGTCCTTAGTAGTAGCCTTGCATTTCTCAAGGTCCAAGCATGTGACATAGACCCAAAATAATTTAACACCTTGCTGGTAGTAAGGTATTTACAGCAGAATGAATCAGGGCTTGCTTGATCTTACAAATTCTTACAAATAAATGTGTTCCAGTACAAGGTGTGCTCATAGCTAAGCATGTGCTGTGCTGCAGTTTGCTGTAGGTTTTTACCTGTTCACGTCTGTGGCTTCAGATACATCAAGAGCAAAAAGGAAATTGTATGCACAAATCCTGCAAAGCAGCTTTGGAAATATCAGTTGTCTCTTAATCTTAGTTTGCCAGAGGGCCAAGAGACTTTCATTAGCAAAAGAATGACTGTTCCTCAGTTGGTGTGGGTTGAAAGGACAAACTGAAGTGACATTTACTTTCTTTAAAGCTTCAGCTGAGGGAAATGTCCCTTTAAGGATAAAATCCAGTCTTAAACAAGACAGAAATGGCAACCCAAATTTTGCACATTAAAATTGAACAAAAAACCCCAAAGAAAACAAACCCAACCAACGTGCCAAAAATCAACCCTCCAGATAATAAATTAGAACTGTTGCAGCTGTTCCATTATGATTTTAGATAAACTTGTTCATATAATAATAAAGGGCATCACTGCTCATAAGTAAAAAACATAATCAGTCTTTTCAGACTGGTTCAGATGGCTTCGGTCTGTTATTGTTGAATAACTGCCCGAGCAAGTTCTGCAATGCATATCTAATATGTGATCACCAAATATTACAGATCTATCTTTTTGTGTCAGTTTCTGCAGATTGAACAGACCATCTTATACTTCAGTAAGCTGCATACCCAAACAGGAGAGAATGAAAAATTCTCTATTTCTGTGCACTGAAGAGATTGAATTAAGCCTGGACTATGAAAAAAAAGAAATCCATTAACACATTTCCTGTAATTCTGGTTCTGTATGAGTTATTAAATGGAAAATACAGTTTTAGAAAGGATGGCTTACAGGTATCTCCTTATTGCAGACCTGTATGAAGAGTGAAATAGGGAAACATTTCTCTGGGAAGCAGTGCCAGGGAGGTGTTTAAAGTGGCTTCTTTTAACAGTGCTGAAATGAAGGAAGATCAGTGAAGAAATGACAATTTCCTGTGGAAAAATAGGATTTATATTTGATCAGATGTCCAAAGACTTGCCATTGCACAACTGAAATATTGTCTCATCTGTGAAAACGTGCATGAGCTGAGCTTTCTGAAGAGCTTCAGATGCTGTGGGTTATTTAAAAAATTTTACCAAATCTTGGGACAGAGATGAAACTGAGGCAGACACATGACTGAGATAGATCCTGCAACTTATGTCAGCAAAGGGCATTTACTCCTGCCTGTTCCCTTCCATCTTCATGCCCGGATGTTTAAACAGCCTGGTTTGCTGTCAGCAGTGCTCAGTCACATTCCTGGGTTCACTGGACATTAGCAGTGCTGAGCTGACACCCCCACTCCTGGTACAGAGCATTCCTGAATGGTTTTAGTTCCAGCTGCTGCCAGCTTGACCAACTTGTATCCTCTCTATGTTTTTGCAAGAGATTCAATCCACACTGAAGCCCCTGGGGTGTACTGGGAAGGCTTTCTCCTCCTTCTCCTCCATTCTCTTTCCTCTCTTGGGTCCTGTACTCTGCAATCTTGTGCCTATGAATACGTTTATATATATAAGTATTTTTCTTTAGCAGTGTGAAGAAAATATACTCTTGTGTAAGTATTTGCCAGATTGAGTCTTAAATCTGCAGAGTAGTGTTTCCCTGTGCTGTTGAATATTTATCACACTTTACCCCAGAGATGGTTGTATTTCAGGGAAGAGCTGAGTTGATATATCAAGGCTATGAGTCTTGCCAGCACTTCACTGTACCTGTAGTACTGATGAATATAACAGGGCACCAGTGCAGCTGAACTTCTCACTGGTGTAAGTATTGACAGGATCACCCCCTGCTCCTACAAATGTTCAAGGAAGGAAGGAGAAATATTGATTTGTAGAAAGAGTTGCTGAAGGAAAAAAACTCCATGAAGTATTTTAAAATACTTGTAAAAATTACTTTCTTTCTGAAAGCAGTGCCTGAGAACTTTTTGCAGCTGAAATAGTGTTTACTACCAAACACATTGCTCAGGAGATGTGCCAGCACCACAAAAATAATATTGGCTCTGGACCATCTCTTCATCTGTGATATTTATCATGGAGCAATATTCAGGATCTTGACTGTGAGTTCATGCTGTGGAATACAATGAATGTAATGTCAAGGAAATGGGAGAGCAGATATAGTTGGGTTCTGTAATCCAGTGCATCATCCATCACAGTGTGAAAAGGAGAACTGCTGATCTTGAGAGACGACAATATACGGAGCAGAAATGTTCCAAATTTTTTTTGTTGGATTTAAAAGAAATGCGTCATTTCACAACTAGTGAAAAATCATGATGAAGTAGATTATACTTTTATTTATTCTTAACAGACACAAGAGTCTGTTTCCATATGCCATAAAACCTGTCCTATGTCTTTTGAGGTGTCTAATCCTACTGCAGTTGTTCTTACCTGGCAAATGATATGAGATGGTATGAAAGGTTGACAAAGAAGTCAAAAAAAGAGACAAAAATTACTTTTATATTCCATAATTTGAAAAGAAAAAACAAACATGAGTGTCTTTATACAAGGGTAAACCATAAACCCATTCTTCATGTTATTTCTATTGATTAAATGAGGGGTTTTAATAATTTAAATAGGTGCAAATAATATTCAGATTTTAAACAGAGAAAATTTTATTATGACAGCTGTAGGTCAGTACCTTTCTTCAGTAAATGTGTTGGGTTGTACTCATGTTGTTTACCCCAAGAAATACAAATAGATGTTGCAAAGAAACAGAACTATATTACCTCCTTATACTCATCTTTATACACAACACTGTATGTCCCAAAATTTCCTGTGCAGATGAGTGATAATATATGTTCACAGTCAGTAATGCATTCAGATACAAATTCATGAAAAAGCTCTTATTTTAAAAGAAATATCATGTGATTATGCAGGAAAGTTATCAGTTCCATGTGTGTAGATATATAAACAACCTGAGGCCTCTGGCTCAAACAAGAATTTGACGTGCAATTTTTGCAGTTCAATCTGGTTTGGGTTTTAGTTCTGCCTTTTGAAGGCAAATAGGTACAAGAGAGATCCATAATAGTATTTGCATCTATAGTCAAGGATATATTTTCCCCAGCTTGGAGAAGAACTGAGCCCTTAGATCTCAAGATGGGTAGATGACCTTTGCTTGAAGAGGAAGAATTTAGGCAGTGTTATTTTGCATTCTGTTAATAGAATTACCATACAATGAACTCAGGGTGCCATTTCCCAGCATGACCAGATGGAATGGTGCACTGGACCTGTCCAGTTCCCCAAGCATCTGCTGCAGGCTGCTCTCAGACCTGAGGGGAGACAGGAACCTTGGCTCTTATTCTCCACTTGATATCCCCTGGGGCTTTTTGTTTTGAGTGTGACCAAACAGCAACAGAGTGAGGGGATTTTCTACTCAGTGGTTCCCAGCTCCCTGCTGAAAACACTTTCAGGAGGGAGCTCTTGAACTCTTTAGAAATCAGGGACAATCTCCCAGTGATGCGACTGGTGTCAAATCAAGTCTCAAGTGGACACAGTGGTGGTATCACATGCAGGAACAGAAGACTGCACTGGACCACCGTTTTGGCTGCCCACAGTATGAAAAGTGCTCATTATTCTCTTCTCCCATTGGTTCCTGAAGTTTTTTATGGGCAATTCCAGATAATGAAAAACAGGATACAGATATATATTTGAAATGTGTATGTTAGTATTTATTTAAAGTTTTATGGTGATTGCATAAAATCCAGGGAAGAGTCTCCAGATGTTGAATACACTGCACAAATTCAGTGAAGTACTGATATATATTAGCATCATTGTCAATTGTTATGAGCACTAACCAATTCAATCTTTCATTGCCCATTGTGCTTGAGTACTTTGACTTAATGATCCCCATCCTAGAGAGAACTCTATTAGCGTTTGCAGATGTCTCTATAAATGTAGGGGTGAGAAAAGCTTTAGGATGTGAAATAATCAGGCTATATACTGCTAGTCTCTTGCTGTTAGTGGAGTATTTGAAATCCTCAAATTGGTTTCTTTTGAATGAATACTGAATTTTAAATTCCTGCTTGCAATTCTTTGTCACTCAGTTAATCGAACATGCTTGAGGGTGTCTAAATTTCATCTTCAGGAAACTCACGTGTTTTTGAGATTCCAATTTACATCCCATAATCAGAGCATCATGAAAGCTCTGAAAGGGTGCTAAACTTGTTACAATGCTTGATCAATAATGTATTGCATCTTAACTGTTGCATAGAAAAGACTGCCCTTTGTTAGTCCAGGTGTTTTATGAACAGATGCTTCCTTTTAGGATCTATGCAAGTCTCTCTCTTTTTTTCTTTCTTTCTTTCCTATTTGAATACAAAAATCTGTTATACATTTTCACTGACCTCTTAGCTATCCATCAGTTCCACTGAATGGGCTGTATTAATGCAATTATAATGTTCAAGGTCAAACTGCTGTAAATAGTAATTCAGCACTGTGCAGTCCCAGATGATGTCTCTGTGTAATAAGGGACAAGAAAGCTCCAATGATGACATTTTGCCCAAACAATCTGCTCAATTCTATTGCTGTATCAGGGACTTTTGGTGTCTCTGCAATGTCATCTCAAGTTTCTCACATTGTTTTAGAGACTTGGCTTTTTGGTTTTTTTTTTTTTTTTGTGCATTTCAATTATGGCTTTTATTCAGCAGCACCATTTAATTCCTGACAGTTACTCCAGTTTGACAGTCTCTGATTTAGCTGTTATCTATTTCGCAGCAATGTCAAGAGCAGCATGATAAAGTGGGCAACTTTGATTGAATATAAACAGGATCTGGACAGTTCAATAAAAGTTCCTTGCATGTTTAATTCCTACCTGTCAGTATATCACCAAAAGCACATAAGATTTATGACGATCTTGGTTCACTTCCTTTAACTCACCTAAATGCAGTCTGTTAATGGGTTTATGTTTTATGCATATTAATTGTGCTGCATGCTATTTTTGTGTTGCAAGACTAATTAGAATCGGATTGAAAATATTTTTGCCATATTTGTGCATTATAAGAAAATATCCCCTGCATAAAGGGCCCAGATGAGCTCTGCATGTTACTGAAATGTTAACTGAACTTCTCAAAACCACATCAATTTGCTGACATCCTCATTGTATCAAATGTTTCATGTATGAATAGGATGTAAAATTAACAAGCTCTCTATTTTTATACCACTTATTTAAATCTACGGCCTTGTTGTGGACAGCCTGGTGAGTCCGAAGTTCACATCTCCCTTTATTTGATTGAAATTTACTTTTCACTAATGGAATTAAAAAGAATATCAAGTCAGTATTCCAGACTGCTACTCATGGATGGATGTTTTTTCAAGTTGATGTTTACAAAATATGCAAAATGGATACTTTAAACATTTCCATTTGAGAGCCCCAGCTCTAGAGTTTCTTTGAAGATACAACCCGTGCTTTTACCATCGTGTATTTTGTTTTGAACATTATTTGACACTGGGTTTGTGTTACTTCTAAACAATGGCTGACATCTAGATCTTTGCAGAGCTGTTTCTGCTTTATCCTTGGTAGGAGCTGGACTTGTTTTTGTTAAAATTCTCTGGTTTTTTAACAGTGAGGAATGCTGGGATCAGTCAGCAAATTCACAGCCTCCCAAGTAGCAGGGACGCTGCAATGATTCAAAACTCAGCCTGTTTGAGGCTGCTGCTTAATGAGAGGTTACAGCTGCATGGAAAGAGTCGGGTTAAGTGACCATGTTATTCTTTTCATTTCCCTGTGAAGGCACGGACCATGCCTTGTGTTTTGCTTGTTATCTAGACAGCATGGAATGATATCGACACAAATACTGGTCCGGTGGACAGCAGTTAGTGAAACACTGGCAGGTAGTATTAGAACACAGCTGGACCCTGAAACCAGAGCAACAAACACCTGTGTACTGTTACCTTCTTTGTGTTGCACATTGGTCTCTCTGAGCTGTTTCCCTAAGAGGAGAATATGATATCACCAAGGACAAATGTCCAAGGTACAGGCTTGTAACATTTCTGCATCCTATTCTCACTCAATTTCTCCTTCATTAACAGTACAAACAAAACACTTGCAAATCCAGCTCTCTGTTTATAGACTTGGATTTTTCTGATAGGTTGACTCTTTCTAAATGCTACACCATCAGGGCTTAATTATAAAATAATTGCAGTGGGTGCATTTTTCATCTGCCATGAGTACCATTTTCACTGTTTTATGTCCTTTTGAGAGTCTAAGTACTTGAGTATGATGAAAATGAACAAAAGCAATAGGACTTAAAATACATTTCTATTTTTCTTTTAAATTAGCTTTTTCTTTTTTCTTAAATACAACAAACAAAGTTCCCAGATGATTAGAAGCAAATTTGAAGTCAGTTTAAAGATAAATGGCCTTTTCTTCTTACCTTTAATTTTGCCTGAAACTAGCAGATGAGCTAGCTGGAAAAACACTGATTTTTTTTTTTTTTTTTAACTGACTGCCGATGAACTTGCCCCATCAATTTTTAAACCTGCTGTTAGTGTCTGCTTTGATAAGCTTGTGTCAACAAATTATAACCACATAAAAGAGGACCTGCTTTTATCCAAGTATCACATGCCAGCGTGTTTCTCATTCTACTGGTGGGAGCTTGGTGAGTAAAGATTCTGCATTCACATTGTCAAGTGGTGTCCATGACTGTAAACCTCAGTAAACTCTTCCCCAGTGCAGTGTGGAGTACATTTTATTTATTTAATTGGTGTTACAGGCTGTGATATCATGGTTCACTAGATGATAGATGTTGTGCTTTTCAGCAGCTCTTACTTTAATGTAGTATGTGGAAGTGAGAATCTGGCAGAGCTGGGCAGCAGGATCAAAAGCTTAAAACTGGTATTGCTAAAAGACTTGCTGGTCAGGGAAGTGTTACTTAAGGAAGAGCCTCAGCAGGGAAAATTCAGCCTGGGCAGGGGAAACTGGCTGCTTAGTGGCTCATGAAAATAATTTCAAATTTATATTGCAAAATTTGGTGAGTTGCTGTCTGATTAAGCTGATAAAGATTTGCTCCTTCATTCATACCTGAAAGGAGGTTGTAGCCAGGTGGGGGTCAGCCACTTCTCCCAGGACACCCGCAACAGGACAAGAGAGCATAACCTCCAGCTGCACCAGGAAAGATTCAGGTTGGTCACCAGGAACAATTTCTTCACTGAAAGGTGGTCCAGCACTCCAACGAGCTGCCCAGGGGAGTGGTGGAGTCATCATCCCTGGCGGTGTTCAAGAAATGACTGGAATAACAGTGCAATGGTTTAGTTCACACGGTGGAATCAGTCAAAGGTTGGACTTGATGATCTTGGAGTTCTTTCCCAACCTTAAAGATTCAGTGATTCTATACCCTTCCCCTTCCTTTTCTGCACTGTTGGCACACTACATTTCTCTCTGCAGAAGACCCTCTGGGGCACTACTTTCTGTGCTGTTGCCAGCCAGGACCACATTTCTCTGCAACAGCACAAAGGAGAGTAGGAAAGCTGGAAATTAATGAAATACTCTGGTGGCAGTCAGAATAGTGTTGCAAAATAAGAGAGCTTGTTATTCTTTAAAAGCTTTCTTTAAGCTGAATGCAATTCTGTAACTCTCAGAAAGGCAGAGAACTGGTGAGAACCAATAGTAATGAAAGGACAAATAAGGATAGATGATTTTTTTTAGCTTTTTTTTGCACAGAAATTCTCCATCTGCAGCTCACAAACCACCTGTGAAATGTAGGAGGTTCCTGCTGGGTTGCAGCCAGAAGCTGTTGTGTGCTTATGAAGTACAAGATGCGTACTCCTAAAACTGTCTCAAAATCAGTGTCGCAAAAAATTCAAGGAAAACGGAAAAGCAATGAAACCTCCTGGGTTGCATTTATCCAGTGACAAAATGCAATCCAAATGGGATTCCTCTCCCTGCATCCCTCAGGACAGGCAGCACGAGAAGTCATCACACTGAAATTCAAAGGGATGGAGCAGGGCTTGAGAGCAGAGGAAGGGGGAGAGCAAGGAGCTCTGGGCAGGAGTGGGTACATAGGTGATCTGATGCCAGAGTGAAGTGAAAGGGAGTAGTGAGAAGCCAATTCTTTGGAGTGGCACTGAGATCAGATGAGAGATTAAGGGGAAAAGAAAGGAAATAAGGGGGCAAAAGTAGAACAGGTACTGATCTGGTAAGGTTTTGGTAGTGGAAGTGGCTGAACCAAAGATGGAAACAAGGTATTAGGTGGGGCTGTGGGGAAAAAACTGAGTAACATCCTGGGACAGTGCTTGGGATGTGAAGAAGAGAGGAGGAATAGATCTAAATAGTGTGTGAATTTGGGAATTAACACTATTTGATAATGGCATTTGAAACAGGCTTTAAAATCCTAAAGAGGAACTGAGGACCAGGAAGAGGCAGTGACATGAAAAGTGAGACACAAAAAGGTCCTTTCAAACCTTTGAGGACACTCAAGGGAACCAAGTTCATTGCTTCCTTTGTCTGCAAGTATCTGTGAAATCTAAAAGCAAAGTTTGTCTCTCATCCCCTTTTGAGAGTTACTTTCAAAGAATTAAAAATACAAATAATATAAATAATCCTAGTAAACAATGATAGATGATCATTGAAGTTGCAGATGTTATAGAATGTCAAATTAATGTCCATCTTCACATGGATATTAGGATACTATTAGGAGCAAAATTATTATTTTATTTTTTACCTTTGTAATTTTTTTCCCTTTTCTAACACTCTATAAAATGTCAGGTGACAGGCAATAGGCAATATTTTATCCAAGGTCTCATCCCTTAAAACGTGATTTCTGTTGAAACAAAGTAGAAGATGCTCAATCCATTGCTCTGTCACACGCTGAACTGGCTCCTCAAGTGCGGATGCAGCTGAGAGGAGGGTGCATCCCATGTGCTGGAGCTCATAAAACTGGATCTGCAGTAGGAAGTGATCTTTCACTGGGATTTAACAACTACAGGTACTGAAGAGAAGCTCTTGGTTGTATTTATGTCTTATGCATGTGCCATGCCTGCTCTAATAAACATAGATCTTTCTTGTGCTGCCAGCTCCTACTTAGGTGCATTTATAAAGCCAAGTTACTCTTGACCTCCCATCAACCTGCTTCCTGCAGAAATAAAGGGGTGTATTGCCTTATGCAAAAAAATTAGGTGGAAAACCACATAGAAATTAAGTGAAACTATCAAGTCCTTTCAGATGGATGTCATTTGGTGTGGGGTGGGGTTTTTAACCGTTAGATACTTGCAGGTTTTGTGAACTAATGAGGTGTTGGTGGCTGAAGAAAGAATGTCACAAGGAAGCAGTCTCTGGGAGTCAGCCTGGGTGATTGATCCATCTATTTTCTCCTCTAAGAGCATCACACACACACAAATGAGAGAAAATGTGCATCAAACTCTGCCGTTTCTGTTGGACTTTGGAAGCAAAATGGACGTAGATAGAGAGAGGGAAAATATTGAGGGTGTTCAGTTATTCTATGATTTTATGTTTTTAAGAACTGTATTAAGCCTCTTTTTAAATTTTATTTTTATTTTTAATAAAATCTTCTTCTTCCTTCTGGATTTCATAGTTTAACCCTGCATGAAATCTAGAAGGAACCTCCCCCTTCCCATGATAAAATTTTAAAGTGGAATGTTTTCAGAAACCATGGGGAGCAATGATGGGTGGAAGTAAAATGAAATTTCTTTTGACAAGATGACAAGAGATGAGATTGGAGAGATTTATGCATACTTTGGGATTAAAAACCTAAACTGATACATCTCATAGCTGTCTTGGGATGAGGCATTCACTCTATATTTGCAGTGAAAAGTTACTTTAATGATTTTAACATTTACCCACTAAATTTTTCTCCTTGATGTATAATTCAAAATGCTATATCAACTCCTCTAAGGTTAGACACACTTTCATTTTAATGTGGAAGTGGATCACCAGGTTGTTGCATCACTGTGCTCATCTCAGGGCTGGGTGGAAGGTTTTAGTCAGGACCAACCTTCTGTGGTAAAAAGATTTGTTCCAAGTCAGTTCTGGTGGAAGATATTCAAAATAATGATTTCTGATGCTGAGTCACAGTGCTGTCACAGCACTATTAATAATAAACTGGGAGAACATTTGTCTTGCCATATGGGATGGAAGTAGTCCAATGTCTGCCTCTGGTATTGGATGGCATTATATAATGTTGCAGCATGAGGCATATAAATTTTTTCTTCCCTCCTATCCCTCCTTAAATGCACAAGACAGATTTCAACTATCTTAAGGAATGAAGTGTTGTTAGAGGGAGTTGTCTTGATTTCTTTTGGGAGCTGTGGCAATTGTCAAGGATTCCTTCCCTGCCTCAGTCACTCATAAGGAGATTTAGTTAAACTGTGTTAAAATCTGTGCCCACGTTCATAGTCAGAAATAAAATGTCCTCAATTTGATTTGATTTAACTTAAATCACTTAGGAAGGTAAAGACAATTTAATCAAGGCATTTTCAACTCTTAATACAAATATCTAATACAATTTAGCTAAACCACATCACAAATTCATTCAAATTAACCCCTTTCCTCCCATGCTGACTAACAGTGTGCCATGGACACTTTTTAATATGGCATTAATAACAGGCTGGTTATCAAGAATTCTGAAGAATTTTGGCACTAATCATGAGCTCAGAATAGGTATTCAGGTGAAAGTTTCTCTCTATACCTCTGTGTTAAGATTTCAAACCGTACAAGACTTTGCCTCGAAGGCCAAGGAGGAGCATGAATCTGAGCTCCTAGGATGGGCTTTATGAAGAAGCTACAAAAATATCCAAGTTTTACTGGGCCTCACAAGCCCAGTCTAAGTCACCCCTGCAGTGCTCACTAGCTCTCACTGTAGGACCCATCTTACTAGGTTTCATTTAGGTTTCAGTTTCCCCCAAAAGCTCAAATTGTCCATTTAAGGTGTCTTTCCTGATTAATGCCCCTGCAGGACATCATCCTGAGCTCACTGTGCCCAGCAATACCTTTGAATAGGAGAAAACAGAATTACTGTGTTGCTTTACATCTTCACATTTCTCATCCTCTTCCTCCAATAGGTGTGATCACCCTCCCTCTCACCTCCTTCCATGCCTCCATCCTTTGTGTCACCTTCTTCCCTGTGTCACCTTTCCCTGGAGTCTTTCTCTTTTCTCCTAAAATTTCTGACATTGTTCTTCTCAGTAATAAAATGGTGCCAAATATATTTCACAGTATTCCCATCCCAAGTAATTTAGCAGCTATTTTAAAAACGAGATTGTACAAGGATTAGCTAAGTCAACTATCTGTAAATATTGAAGATGACTTAACTAATGGGGAAAGATGTAAGGCAACACAATGAGTAAAGCAAATATTTAAAATACAAAAGCAGTGGAATAGAGTTGCTTTCCATCTCAATCAAATAAAGTTCTTAAATAGATATCCTGGTAAAATAAAAAAAAAATTGGTGTATTCTTATGGTGAGATAAGATATGGGAGATTGATAGCAAATCCCTCAGCTTAAAATCTTACTTTAAACAATCACCCTCTCCATTTTGTTAATATCACAGATATCTTTGCACAGCATAGTTCAGACACTGCATGTGCAAGTGAGGACTGTAGCACCATGTTATTGCCAGACGTTGATAAATCTGGATTCCATGTCTGCTTAAAAACTATGCTGGGAAAGCCACTAAAATAAGGAAAAGTGAATTAGGATTTTATGATGTTTGAGAAAGCTGCAAAGCTGAGATAAAGAATTTTTTTTTTTTTTTTTGAATGGGCACAACATGCATCTCAGGATAAGCCTGTGTTTGCTTCAGTGAAATGTGGTTTTAAATGAATGTGGATGAGAAATTGAAAACATCTCCATTTCTAATCATGCTGCTGTCTCATTAAGGATAGACAGCATCCTGATTCTAACTAAGAAATTATTCTTTTTTCGTTGCAGGAACCTCAGGCTGGCTGGGTGAAATGTTCCTCATAAGAGTACTTCAGTGTTAATGGCAATAACAATAAGGAAACCAGCAATTCAGTGCTGTAGGATGCTGCTGCAGAAACACTGACATGAGGGCAGGCAATTAGTGGTGCTGCTTCTATGAAAATTAGGGGGAGGAAAAAATCAAAATGGAGTCAGTGGAGCAAAGAAGTTATTAAATTGAAAAAAAAAATCTTATTTACACTGTGAATCCAGCTGAACTAAATAAACTAATCAATATGATGGGCGAATTCTATTAACGGTAGAGAAAACCTGAATGAATAACTAAAGTATAACAGAGTAAATATTTGGAGGACGGGGCCAAAGCTGACAGAGCTTGAGTTGGTCAGTGTGGTGGAGTTGTTGCTTTTCAGCTTTTCTCCGGCTCTCTAATCAAAGACCTAACACTGCATATTATCCCTTTCAGTGGTATAGAAACCTTTTTTTGAGATGGTGCAGATGTGTGGGGAGGGAGAAGAGAAAAATGCATCTGTTTGAACACCAAATACAATTTGACTCAGTCAAAGTTGGAAGAAGACTTCATGTCAGGCTTTTGCAGATCTTTGATTAATAATTCTAATAGAAAATAAACCTCTGTGGCCTGGGTTTCTTTTTGATGTAGCATCAGTGACAATCAGCAACTTACAGCAATTATGAGTTTGGCACAGACTCGTCTATGAATATATACAGAATTAGCCAACTGGTAGTTCTTTTTCCAAATCCCAAGTAGACTTTCTAGCAACAGAATAGTGTTGCATTTTTTTTCCTAGCTTTACAAGCAATAGAATTTTTTCTTCTAACTTTGAATGATGTTATTTGATTCAACGAAAAATTTTGAACCTCTTGCAGGTCAGGGATGGGCTATTTCTCTTTTTATATAGTTCCTAGAATAATGACTACTTGATCTTGATTGGAGCCTTTCAGGGCTTCAAATAAATTGAACCATTTTTCTCGCTTATGCTTTTGCCCTTGTGTCTGTGTGCTTGAGGAAGGGATTGGGACTGGTTTGGGCATAGTGACCAGCATGCTGGGCAATAGAAAAATGAATGAGGATTAATAGGTTTGGTAAAAACCAGAGACTTTCTTACAGAATTATCTGTTGCAGAAAAAAAAAAAAAAATCTGTTTTGTTCCATCTGCCTTTTTTTTTCTTGCTGCAGTCAAATAAAATGCAGGGTTTAGTTTTCTGTCAATATGAAAATTAATTAGCATAAATTGTAAACCCGCTGTCTTTCTGAGAGCGCTGTTTCCCTGTTATTTCCTTTTAAATGGAATCCTAACGGGGGAAAAATCAGATACCGTGTTATAAATATTGCATTATACTTAACTGATTTATATTTATAAAGCTAATTCCATTTCTTAATGCAATTCAAACAGGGAAAATGCTTCTCTGTTAAGGCTGGTTTACAAGTTGGATCCAGCATGCTGATGCAGTCAAAATGAACTGGGGGTTCTGGCCTGATTGCCTCATTTTTTACATGGCCTCTTCCCATTTTCTCATGTTATTTTCCTCAGTTTAGTAATACACTCTAGTGAATTTCTTGCTAAGAGAATAACTTTGTGCAAAATACACATCTGAGGTGACAGCTGCTTCTGACCTTCATGCATATTGTATTATAGCACTGGTCAGCTCAGAGCTCTGGCTTATTGGAAATTTAGCCCTTGACATCATCCCTGTGTGGAGATCAGGACATGTGGAAATTGGAGGGCTTTTCACAGTGTGCCATAAGTGGCTGGCACGATGCTGATCCTTCAGAGGTGTTGGGTAATGTCACAGCAGGTCAGCTGTATTTCCTGATATTATGTGAAGTGCATCAAGTTACAGCAGGGATTAATGAGGTCCTCCAAGAGCCCAGGTTTTATCATCCCTTCTATTAAAAAAGGGAGTTGGTTGTTAGTTTCTAGAGATTAAAATATGAGAGTCTTTAATTGAGGTCTCTAATATGCCCAGCTCTTGCTGAGTATGAGTTACCAGTAACAACATTAAGAGCTTTTGTGAGCCAGATATTTGAAGCTCTCCCCCAGCAGGAGGGAGGTAGGAGCTGGTTGGACCAACTTCATCTTAACTGGCTCAGAGACAAGACAGGAAATTGTAAGTATGAAATATGAACCCAGAATAATCTCTAATTGATTGCAATTTGCAGCAGAGCAAGGGAATACAGGTGACGTCTGATATCTGGCATAGGACCTGTGACTCTGGGCTATTTTTTCCACAGGATGAGTTCAAATTGCAGTTCCAGATACCCATACAAGTCACTCAGATGTTTAGTTCTGTAAATGTAGAATTTGCTTTGTGGTGAAGGAGATGGATTAGAGCGAGAACTCTGGAAATTTTCCTTACAAGACCAGCCTAAGGCTGAACATTGCTCTTCTTGTCTGGCACAGAGAAAGAATGGCTCTTTTTTGTCTCTGGAATCACACTTCCTACACTTAAAATTGTGAAATCACCCACCTTGAAGGCGGCTGAGGGGACTAACATTTCTAGAGAACTGACATTGATTAGACAGAAAACTGCACAGTTGTGCAATGCATTGCTATCAAAGGAAAATGGATAAGCCTAAATCTTCTGAAACAAAGACAGAGCAATCTTTTAGACTGCAGTACCTGGGGTCTTGCTGTAGCCTCTTCCTTCCACCCATAGTCATACAACTAAAAGAGGACAGGTTTACATTGTGTGCTAGGAAGAAATTCTTCCCTGGCAGGGTGGCACAGGTTGTCCAGAGAAGCTGTGGCTGCCCCATCCCTGGAAGTGTCCAAGGCCAGGTGGGATGGGGCTTGCAGCAACCTGGGATAATGGAAGGTGTCTCTGCTCAGGACAGGGGGTGGAATGAGATGGTCTTTTTTCCTTCCAACCCAACCATTCCATGATTCTGTGACACCACACTGCCCCATCTGCTGCTGCTGCTGTAGTCTGTGATAGAACTTCATCTTGTTTATCCACAATCAGGCAGGACAATGTAGAAGTTGTGAATATGCAAAAACCCTGCATGAAAATTAGTTGCCATTACTTTTATCAAATTGTAATGTCTCTGAGTGGCTGTAAACCAAATCTTTTCACCATGCCAGGATGGGTTCTAGTGTGCTGGCTACAGAAGTGAACCTGGATGTCTGTGTGGATGAACTTTATTCTGATGAAGGTGTTTATGTGTGGTGGTGGTGTGGTTCTCAGGCAGAGAATAAAGGAAAGTTGAGCACAAATGTGCCTGAGATTAGAGCTGCTAAAGATGTCAGAAGGCAGACAGGGACCATCTGTTACAGAGCAGGTTCTGCTCCCCACAGGCACTTAAATGAAGTTTTCCTTTGACTCACTGCTTTTAGGCTCCCTGGAGTTTCTGTTTAGGACTGCCCTTTGGCTCATCAGCTAAGGATGTCTTTGATCGCAGTAAGGGCAATCAAGTTTAAAAAAACTTGTTGTTTCCCACCCTTTAATCACCCCCTCTCTTTTTAAAAATTCAGTTGGATCTATATAATTTTCCCAGATCAGTTTTTTGAGCCTCTTATTTTATTTAATAATTCTGTGATACAGCCTATACAACATCTCGTGTTGGATAATTTATTTCCTCTCTGGCATAGGAAGCCATTAGCCTTAACTATTTATTCAGTAACATTTTTGTTCTATTTAATGGAGTATTTAATTCATCTCTGGGATTAGCAGTGTAAATGCCAACCAAGCTTTCACAAGTTTTTCCCACAGGTCCAGTAGAAGTTCATATTTTATGTAAAATATAAATTGTAAAATATCATATATTTTACAATTCTAATGTGGAGTTATTCATCGCCTGTTCAAGAACAGACATTTATCACAGCCCTGACTATGGTAATTTTCGCATATCCCAGCCTAACTGCCCAAGGTTACAGTGGTCACAGAACCATTATTGTGCTTCCCTGTTGTGACTTACAAGCAGTGGAATTGGGATCAGGGCAGAGGCAGCAACAGATTGGCAAGGACATCTCACTGCCTCTAACTCACTAGAACTGTGTGAGCTCCATGGACTTTACAAGATCTACTCCGTAGTAAATCACGGCAGTCAGTCTCTACTGGCCAGATTTGGGTAAAAATTTGCTCATTTGCTCCCTTTTACATGCTGGGTTGAACTGGTGATGTGTGCAATGATCAGCCTCATTTCTCCTACTCCAAGGGTGCTGACCTTGCCTCCCTGCTGCAAGTCATTAAAATCCGTCCACCAGATGTGTGCCTCTGCCTAAGCCCCAAAATGTTGCATCTTCCCTTCGTCTCTTCATGCCAGAAACCCCTCCCTAACCTCACAGACGTGCCACTTCCCAGAGGGACCCCTCACCACTCTAGTGCCCCCATCTGTGACCTCTGGCTGCGTTTCCACTGCCTGAGCTTCCTTAGGGAACTGAAGGTATAAATACCTTTGTTGCCTCTTTTTTTTATAGCTTTCATTTTCCTCCCCTCCCATCTGTATTATAATAATTGATAACTGCCATAACTTATGTGAAGCATTTTGGTTTCTAGAATGTGTGGATGCACAGTCTTTTAACAGAATTACTTTAAAAATTGGAAAAATTTCTAAAGACAACAAATTATTTTCTTCTGCAAATAATTTCAAAATTCTGACATATATGAGGTGCAAGAAATATACTCTGACATGGAAGTTCATGCACAAATAATTTTTAGGCCATTGGTGATTCTTAAGAAGCACTTAAATTGTAAAAATTTTCATCAAAATAAACCTGAAATTAAATTTTGTTTTCTATCAACATTTCTAGTAGTAAGAGATTGACACGTTACACAGGACAATAAAATGGTCCTGAAAAGACTCAATGAGCATTCTCAAGACACTAATTTATTATTATTATTTTAATTAATTTTCAATTTAGTAACAGCAGAGCCTCACCAAGGGAGAACACTGTCACAACTACACTCTAGAAGATATCATGACCTGGGTGACTGCCATGGTTGTCCAAGGAGTTCTGTCTAGTGAGTCACTGGCTTCTTTCTGTGTCACAGTCAGCTGGTCAGTGGCAGTATCTTGGTCACAGCAGCTGCAGTGACAGATCTTGTCCCTGCTGTATCTCCCAGGACTCCCCAGTCAGAGGGATGCTCTGCAAACATGTCTGTCAATTCCGGGCCATAGCAGAGATAAAGAGTTTCTTCTG
>NW_008236696.1:2448862-2508600 GCF_000691975.1 Corvus brachyrhynchos | reverse complement strand
TCTTTCCCTGAAACCTGCAGTGTTATATTAGCTGCTTGCAACAATACAGAGTCAGCTGGAGCAAGCTAAGTGGCGGGTTAACATATAAATCTGGGTCCTCAACAGTGCTGTTATGGAGGCTGTCTGCTCACAGCTCCACTTCTGGCTTCAAGTATTAACCAACTTCAGTGCAATCAACTCCCTTAATGATCTTAATATCCTACTGCTGACAGCCCCCTGATAACAGCCTTAGAACCATCCTTAAGTGTGGGAGACTGACAGTTTTGAAACAGCAATAAATCAGCTTTTTCTGTCTGTTTATCTCAACTAGGCCAGTGTGGAGTTGCCAGAAGAGAAACCTGAAACCAGAATGTGACTCTGCATGTAGCAAAATTACCCTTCTTCCATGTTCTGCTCCAGAAATGTGTCTCCTGGACTAAGAGTGTCTAGATAGAGTTGTTAATGTAATTGATTTTCTAGTTTGGCTAGTGAATTGAGAAATGAAAATATGTTCATCTTGGGTCAGTGTGATTTGTTTGTTTGTTTGGGTTTTTTTGCAACTGGCTGTGAGATTTTCTCCCAGGTAGATTAAGGAATTCATCTAGTGGTTTTGCAGTAGAAAGCCACCCCAGTGCACTAGTGTACAGGTCTTTGACTCATCTGCATACATAGAAAGTGTCCATCTCAAATTTGAGATCTTGTCTGTTTTATTGTTGCGGGTTCTTTTCGCCTCTGATTTACTTCTTCCTTTGATTCTCAGAAATGAAAATGTCTTGCAGCCCTGAATTAAAGTCAATAACCACTTCTTATGACATCAAAGATCACACTTTCAATCAGATTATTTAATTCAGGTTGCATCCTATGACCTCCCCAGCTTTTCCCCACTACTTATTGATCACTGTTTAATTCTGTTTTTCTTCCCTGTCTCACTGAGAGATTTCAGTGAGTCAGCCCTAATTCAGTGTTCCTACATAAAATATCACTCTGCTTGTGGTGTTTCTTGGGGTACTTGGTCAGTTGACACAGCATTTCAGTCCTGAACACATTTTCTTTCATTGGAGGGGTGCTAATAGTTGTCCAACTGTCTTTAGAGTTTGCTCTAGAAGACCGATATCTCTACCAAATGAATCAATGCTGTATTGAAAGTCACAAATATAGTCGGTCTTTAAGACAGAGATTAAAACCAAGCAGCTGCCTAAAATTAAGCCCTTGCATATGTGCTTTTTTGGTTCTCTGGGCAGTATATTTAGTATTCGTGAAGGGATATCCAGTGTCTAGCATGGTGAAAAATTATTTGTGTTGCATAAATCCTTTTACAAAGCTGAGAAGAAGGAGAAATGCTGAGAAAGACTTCTCTGAATCATCTGTAGAACAAAAAATTATTAAATTTTTGTATGGCAGTATGAGAACGTTACATGTCAACTAATGATGAGTAACTAAATCAGAAGCCCCTTGTCCTTAATAAGTGTTTCTTTTTGTCCTAATGTATAATTCAACTAGATTAATGCCAATCCCTCATTTTAATAACTTGCCAGACAGTAGGTTAATATACTGCTTTTGTTGGTGAGCCATACTATTACTGGCTAATTTTTAAAATAGCAGTTTGTCAGGCTGATCAAACAGGGCTAATTTTGGACACTTACATTTTCATCTTTAGTAGTTCTTATTCCGTGATTGTAAAATTAGTCTCCAAGTAAGGGAGAGCTTCCTGTAGATGGCAATGTTACACTGGGATAAAAACAAGTGGAAATCCTACATCTCAAAATCTTCACTCTATTAATCAGTGAAGAAAGGCATTAATGGCAATTCAAGATACAGCTGCTGAAACTGCTGCAGAGGTAAATATCTATAAACACATCATTAGCAGTAAAAGGATTGGATCACTGTCGTTTGCTCTTATAGGGACGTATGGAGAAATCGAGCTTGCTAGGGGCTTTTTACACCAATTTTATATCTGGTTCAACAACAGCTAATTTGCCCAAATTCTTACCTGGTTTAAACAGATGACATCCATTTGGTGGCCTCATCATCATCATCATCATCTATGAGAGCTGCTATTGTTCCAGTTAAAAGTCTGGCAATCTGTTGGACCAGCTCTGAATCTCTCCTGACAACAGTAAAATCTATGTCAGTTTTTGCCTGCTTCGTGGGCCCCTTTTAATCAATTTATTTGCTTTTTATAAACGTTTTGTTGAGTCTTATTTTGCTTAGTATATATTTTCATCAATCCCTTAGTATACAGGTTTCATTCCCATCAAATGCTTAATATTTCTACATAAATATTTGAATTTTCATAGCTCCAGGTAGATTATTCAGGAATCGAAAGTTGAACATATCTTTAAAAAGCTTTGTTTTAAACCAGACACTTTCCCCTCACTTTTTTGAATATACTGTGTGGTTTGGGAAAATATTTAGTCATTTGACATGAAAAAAAAGTGAGTTGGGATCCAGCCCATGTGCAATGTGAGTTAAAAATCCAGTCACAGAGCTTGCATAGCAAGTATTCAAAGCACTATCCAGGCCAGAGTGTTTATGAGCAATCATTATGCAGAAATATATGTGAACAAACCATCTGTTCTGCAACTTCCAATAATGAACAAAGTGGTCAAAGAAGTCAGCACAAAGAAATTCTGTAAACTAGTGATGGCCCTAAATTAACCAAGTAAATTATTCACTGTGAAATGCTTATCCAGCTTAATGGGCATAGAACTGAAAATACTTTTCTTGAGGCCAGGTCTTAGAAAGCTTCCTACCACAGACCACTACAGTTCTGTATCACCACGTTGTAACTTTATTTGCCATCATCAGTAAAATAGCTATGGAACAATGTTTTATTTGGAGGCCTGAGCAACTGCCTGCTAATCATGTACGTGGATGTGACTGTTTCATTTATGGGGTGTCAAATGACTCTTCATTTATGGATGGTTGTGCACAGAAAATTATAATCATTCATTTTGACTCTGAATTAAAGTTTTTCTCCAAAAAGGTAGCCCACAAAGGATATACACTGTGGTGAAACCTGTACTTCAGCTGAGAATCCGTTTGTCTTAAGTGACCTTTTGCAAGGATCCCATGGGTCTCCATTGCAATTTTGTTTGACCTTTTGTTAAAAACCAAGCTCTTCTACAACTGATATTTGGCAGAGTGATTACTTCAGCAGAGGTTCATTGGAAAAGAGTTCCAAAGGCACTGACAGGAGCAGGACAGTGGATAACCGGCAGTAGGACACAAAGCTGCTCTGCATTGTACTCAACAGACATGCTGTACATTGATTAGCTTTTTCCTTAAAAGACCAAAATAAATCAGTTTATGGTCAGGAAAGTGAATGGATTAGAGAATATCACACTCCCGGTTGCCCCAGTCAATCTGCACTAAGAAACTTAAGTCTATATGGAACAGTGGGGCACACCATGTCTGTGAAAGAGCTCAGGCCTGGTAAGACTTGCTTTGGAGACTGTATTTTATACAACTTTTTTTAACCCTTCTGATGGTAACAGCACAAATGCCTCTGAGACATCTGGCCAAGCTTGTGCTTTTGTGACTACAGATCACCTGACACAATCACACTTTCATTTTGGCACTGTGCATGTATTACAACATGAATCAAACATTCAGGGTTTTCTTCCATTTGGCAGGTTCCAGACCAATTCTCCTACAATGGTGTCAAGTTTTAATTTTTTTTCTCTCCAGTATATCAACGCATTTGCATGAACAGCAACATGAAGAGAATCAGTTCCTTCCTTTGTTTTTGTCTGAATGTTTTCTTGTGTTCATGGAAATATTCTGGAGTATCACTGGCAACATGGAATAACTATAAAGTGATATTTCTGCTCAGCATAATCTAGTTTCTTTCTCTTTGACTGTATTCTGTAGTTTCTTTACCTGCAGTGACTGGTTAAGGTATGAAGCTCCCTACCAAACCCCATTTTTTCGTAAAACTGTTTCCCAGCTATGGTCTAGCTGTGGGCAGGAGCTGGAGGCAGAACCCACCACATGAAGTGTGGAAGTTGAACATAACTAGTGGGGACAGGGGATATTTTCTGGAAAAAGGGGTGGCTTGTTTTTATTTCAAGTTCAAGTAACCATGAGGTTGTGGTTTGCTACATTCTGATAAAAGAGTAAAAAATCAAGCTTTTTGCAAAATTGTTATTCCATTTCATCTATGTACTTAAACCTTGACATTTTTGATGGATGTCATAGCCCTATTGAGTCATTAAATTAATTTGTGGCTTAATCAGCAAATGTGTGTCCTCCCTTCAGCGTTAGGTGCTAGGTTAGAATTGAGTCCCCAAGACCAGCACAGCAATGGTCTCCAGAGCTGCCTCACTCCACTAAGCAACTTTTTCGGACCACCTCTAATACCCTTAGTGCCAGTGATGTACAAAGATATGAAGGAAATTAGAAACTAACTGGTCATAAAATTAAATGTTACGTGTTTATAATCTGTCTCAAGACTATTTTAAATATGAGAGAGTATTTCTTTTCTCCTCAGTGGGTTTTAACTTGGGAAATTATTATGAAACCAGGTAAAGATGAGAAATCCATAACTAACAGCCTCTTGATCCTTTGTCTGAAATTTGAAATGGGTCTCCTTATTTCTTTCTAGAATAATGTGATTAATTTATCTCTTGGAGCTGAGCCACTAATTCAGGGAACAAGTGATGAATTTAGCTTTCTGTTTATGGATGGTCCTTTGAGATGAGATAATGCTTTCACACAGCTTATCACTTGTTTTTTTTGAGTGTTGTTTTACTTTTTTTCCCATTTATTCTGCTCTTTTCCCAGTGAATGGCTTGTTGTGATTATTTGGTAGTCAATATTTAACATGCAAGTCTTGTGGGTTCATTGTGATAAGTCACACAATGCTGCAACTGTCTCTGTGCTGAATAAACACAGCACAGGAGAAGAGTCTGAGGCTGTCCCCGGGACTGTGAAAGTCTCAAGGAGACACAGCAAATTAGAAAAGAGAAAGGAACAGTTAGAAAATGTTAAAACTATTGTCTTGGCTTCACCAGACAGGCCTTGCCTAAAGCATAATTCCTTGAAAACTTCCTACTGTAAGGTTTATTGGGAGGGTGCAGAGCTCATCTATCATATTCACTGCCATAATTCTGTGCAGGAATTGCTTTGGGAGCGAGATCCTCACAGATCTAAAGCAGTCAGGTTAAGACCTAGATCATTTCTGGCGTGAGCTTTTAGGAACAAGTGTGCCCACAACCCTTTCCTGAAGCTCCATGTGCATGTGCTTGGTGTGTCCAACCACACCTGAAGAAAAAAGGAAGCTCAGAATGGATGCTGTGTTGTGGTGGTCTCAGCTGTGTGATCTTGTCTGTATAACCATTAGGAGTGAGAAAGGAATACACTTAGATTTTTATGAAAGCACCTTTGACACTTAACACAATTGACAGAAGTCACGTTCCTAAATGACTCTGGAAAATCTTACCTTTCCCCTGTGCATGAATACTGTTGCAATGGGCACTGTGCCAAATGGCAGCCATTGGACTATTTTATGCTTTGTAAAGCCAGGATGGCTCAAATATTGTTATCATCCTTTCAATAAGAACAATACTGCACCATAAAAATTAAACACAGTGCCATTCCTGATTTGCTAGAAATGATTGAAGGATCCCTGTTCTGAAAGCCTAAGTGTATTTCCATCTCCGTTCTCATCCTCCCCAGAAATTAAGAAATGACTCTGAATCACTGGAAGTATTTTCAACAATGGGCCAATTTGTAGATATTGTGTTTGTAAAGACTCTCTGCCAAACTACAGAAACCATTTCAGAACACAGGATGGCTTAAAAGCTGCAAACTGATATGATAAAATTAAAAATATTCAGACACAGTTTTATTGTGTGTCCTTTGTGACAAGCTGAGAAATACCAAATCCCTGCTTGTAATCACAGGCAGTATACAAGAGCATTTTAAAGTTAGTGGATGTTGGCATCCAGGTCTAATTACAGCCTTGTTTAAGAAAAAGCTCTATCCTAATTGCAGTGTCATTGTTAGATTGTGGGAAGGCTTCCACTGTAGTAGAACAGGTACATCCATTAAGTCCAGGATACTTTTCCCCCCCTTTCAGGAATGTGAAGTGTGTAATACAGGCAAAATAGGTGAGGAAATATCTTCAGTGAATCATCTACTCATTTCCAATCTTCCTGAATTACCATTTCTTTTCAAACACAGCAATACCCTACAGGGACAGACTTTTTTACACGAATACTAAATACAACTAAGAAAAAAAAGTAATATTTTAAGACACACTGCCAGGCTACCCACAATGTGATGTGATTTTTGGCACTGGAATAGAGGAATTATGATTATGACAATTTTTAGTCTGGTCAATAAACAATAATCTTGGTAAACAAGTTTTTTTTAAATGGGGCAAAAAATGGGACTCTTCTAAGCCAGTTCTCTCTGTTTACACAGTATGCAAAAGTACAGTGACAAATGTGGTAATAATAATAACAATAATATAGAAAACTCCACTTTCATTGTGTGATACAATTGACTGAATACTCATTATATTCAAACACATTAACCTGGCCAGATGCTAAGCATTAGCATTGCTTAAGTATGATTTTTCTTTAAAGAAAATATGACTTTTCTTGTGCTACCATAAAAACCCCTATTCTATAAACTTTTAAATGCTAGTGATGTTTGTATGTCTCACTGCTCTGTGGTTTGGATACATCTTCTTCCCTTTGTCTATTCAGATTACAATGTCTCTAAGGGCTTATTTTTGTCTTCTGTGTGTAAAAAAGCCCCAAACATTCCCCTCCTCCACTTATCACAACACAGAAATATAAGTAATAATGGTGCTCCTCTTTAGAAGACACCTCAGATAAACAACCCTTTTTAGAGAAATTTTGAGGCAAAATTTCTCTTCCTACTCGGTCTCATAGGTTTAGGACACAAAGACAGCCCTTATGCAAATTTGAGCCTAGGTCTGAGACACAAGGGCATAGGTAGCTTTTTATTAGTATGTGTATGCATATATCCACAGATGTGAATTTACAGGTATGTATATAAATATATATAGTTTTAGAAATGACAAGGGATCAACAACATCAGGAATGGCACCTTAACAGTACATGAGATTTAACACCTTTTGGATGACCTTGGCTTAATTCATGTTTTGTCTTTTGAATGCCTAATGTCACAGCTTTGACTGATGTTTTCTGTCCCAAACTTAGCCACCTGTTCATTAAAGAATATGCCTAGTTTCATTTTTAAACCTAGGTTTTTGTCTTTTCTTTTCAAACAGATGGGGTAGAGAATTCTAAAGCAGTTAACATTGATTATGGTCTCTAAAGGACATGCATGTATGTGTCAGATTAATTTTAGCAACTTTTGTTAAATCCTGTATTTTAGGGCTGAATCTCATCTCTTGGTTTTCTTCCTGTACTTTTGAACACACTGAGTTTCTTATGAACATTTGACTTTTTGATCAAGTTTTTAGTTCTGTGTAAGTTATTAATTTTACCTAAACCTTTCAAAAGTCAAGTTTCTGTCCAAATCCACACTTTCATTGGCAACTAATTGAATTTTTGGGATAAGATTACAGTCATTTGAGATCTACAGATCAGAGGGGCCACAGATGGTTCTATTTCTGTATGTGTGGTAGGCTCGATGTGAAACATTTGATGGTTTTGCTGCTTCTCTGATCTGCATTTCTGCCTACTAATATACCACTAGGCCTTTCCAGTTAAAAATGGTAATTAATTGCTTGTATGGACTCCTGGATTTGTTTTACTAACTACAGTATGGATTAGAGAACTTGAAGAGCACCAACCCATTCAGTCACTTGGGGTGTATGTTCAAGGAAATTTGGGCAACTCTGATATAGCTTCTGTGGATCTGAGCCTTCATGGCCAAAACCATCATGTGTTTTAAGAAGGACATTCAAGTAATTAGAATAGCCCCTATATTAAAGGTGAGGTTTGTCTCAAATAATAAGACAAAAGCATTTCATATTCTCCCAGTAATCCAGGAGAAGATGTGATTGCGGGCAGAGCCCACTCTGTATGAGGTTGCTGAGGATTCAGAATCACTTCTCACGTGCTTCAGCCTTTTTCATTCTGAACAAGTTGTGTGTGTATTAAATATGTTGTAGACTTGAGGTCACAGAAGGTTTGCAAGAAATTATTGATGCAACAAACTCAGACTCTCCTGCTTCCTGAATCTCTGTGAAGGGTTGGCCATTTACTCATGTAGAAATCCACTGAATCTTTTACTTTTTTTTTTTGGTTGTTGTTAATATTGGTGGCACAGTGTATCTCACAGGGCAAGGTGGGCCCATTCTGTTGCTAAAACTACCTAAGTTCTCTTAATGAATTTGACAGTGACAGTCAACTTGATTTCAGCAGTTTACTGAAAGTAGTTTTTGTGGTTTGCTTGTCATGTGTAACATTTGAATAATATACAGAATCACTTGGCATGCTTAATAATAATATTGCAATACATTTTTGTAATGGCTGTTGCTAAAATATGTGCATTGGCAACTTTCACAGGTACCTACTCTATTCTCATCTCGCTGAAATAAAGTGTTTTATTTATTTGCAACACCTGGAGAGCTATGAGAAGGATATTGTAAAAGTCCATCTGGACAACTGAGCACTGGTAACATAAATTATAGTGCTCAAAGGCCATATGCACAAAGTAAAAGTGGAGGAGCTTTTGGGTATCTGGTCATATATTTTCTAAAGTTGCCTGCCTTGAAACAATAATGTTGCCAGGTTGGTTATAAATGATATGTGGTTCAGAAATGTAGTTCCCGAAATTTTTCATTTGTTGTTTCACTCGAACATTTTTTCTACAGATGCTTTGAGTCTGCTGTTAACAAAAGATAAGCATTGACTCTTAAATGTTTGTTGATGACTTTATGTAGGTAGAAATTTACCTAAACCATAAACAGTCATATAACATCTCTTCAGTTTCTTGATCCTCCTGTAGTAATGTTAGATCCATGCTGGGTTGCTGAATGGCAGCTGCCTTCCGTAGGTTTTTATTCCTGGCAGAGTATTCCTCTGCCTCTCTGCCTTGGCTCCTCATTCCTCAGGGTCTTCTCATTCCCTGCTTGTCTGTCAGCAGAAACAACTGTGATGTTTGCTCCTCAACTCAATGATAACACTTTTTTTCCTGAGAATTCTGGTTTGAATTAAAATTGACTCATTGGGTTTTATCCCGTAAGTCCATATGGTTCCATCAAACCACTTTTTTATTACATTTTTGCCTGGATTTTAGGATTTTTGCTGGGATTTGAGGATGCTCTCTAGGTAATACTGGCAAATCTTTCTTATAAAGTGTTTGTTTTTTTCAATCCATTTCTACTCCTGTCTTTTCCTGTTTTCCAGCTGGAAAACTTTCTAAATCCTGGGTGAATACTGGAGGCAGGCATGATGATCGTGTTTACGTGATTTTTCAAACATGGAACAAGTTCAGAAATTACCTTGTCAAGCTCTCCGCTCCTGGGTAGAAAATGTTGCACTTCCATAAAGGTCTGTGAGGAGAAATCAGTAAAAGAAATGAAGGGTACTTCAAAACAGTCAAAGCTTTATCAATATTTGAGTCCAAATAGCAACAGGAGTAATTATCCATATACCCAGAACAGCACTTGAAAGCATGGTAACCTCGGGAATTATAAGCTCTAGAAGAATGAAATTGGCAAAGAAACCTACTGTCAGAAGGAAAGAAGGAAAGAAAACTCTTTAAATGGCAAAAAAAAAAAAAAATTCCTATCTGAACCCTGAGACATTCTTAAGTTTCTGCTTTTAGCTACACTTGTATCTTCCTGCTTCACAGAAGAGAGGGTATTTTCTTTTTCCTCTGGAAGAAAAAAATACTTTAAAGACATCTCCTGCATGAGCTTTTTAATTTTATAATCTGCCTAAGAATATCTTGCTTCCTGCTGTAATTTTTCAGCTGATTAGAAGCTAAGCCATGTGTTCTTACCAGCATCCAGGATTTGTATTAATGGAAATAGCAGCAGATCCTCTTGTAATGAAGGAACACAGAGGTGCAGAAATATTTTTGGGGTCATTTAACTGCTTTGAGAGTCAGATATATAAAAGTGGCAGCCAGGACCAACTACCACAGCCCATAAAATGTTGCATCAACACACTGAATTTCTTTAACTGCATAACACCCCAAATTTCTGAGCCAAAAGTATCATTGTCTTCATGTTTCTGTCCTCCAGATGGTTTCATCTCCAGTGCTCCATTCTTGTCATTGCTCAACAGGATGTTGAATGTAGATCTGCTGCTTTGGGTATGTTTAAATAAGAATGTGCCTACACTTCACTTTGAGAATATTTCAGACTTCTTGAAGAAACTGTAAGTTCATTTTTCCTTTGTGTGCTTTTCTCTTGCACTGTTCCTTTTTTAGTTGCCCATTCTTTGGTGTACATTATGTCAACGTTGTTGTGTTTCCTTCAGTTCCTTCACCACCTGCATCTTAACAAATAATGGTGTTAGGAATCTAAAGCAACTTGGTTTCTTACATTCCATGCTTCAGAGGTCAAATGTTTGCTGTGTGCCTCTAGGAACGATATTCATTAAGTGATTGTCCTAAACAAAGGACTCTGTATATTGCCTGGGCAGTAATTCTTCCTTTCGTTGTACTTTGTGTATCACCCAGGGTCCCATCTGTCTGTCTTTTACTCAACAGCATACCCAAAATCTCAGGTCACTGTTGGAACATTCAAACAGGTCATCACTAAAAAAAGCAGATAAAGGATTTGTGAAATGCGTCACTTGCAAGAACCTGCTTTAAGATTTGCTGAATATAACAAAAGATTTAGACAGCAATTTTGGTTAGTTTGGGGCCTTTTACATCACTAACTGCTTGGTTAGATTTCTAAGAGCTTTAGCAGAAAATAAAAGTCCTTTTTTACTACCTGAACGTTTGATGCCATTAAAGGGATAAGGTTCTATGGTTCCCATACTATGCTGACTGCATACATCTTCACTCAGCAAATTGGCACAGGTTCCTTTACATATTTTACTTCCCCTCTCCCTGTTCCAATTGAGTGAGCTCTGCAGTCACTACCTTTGCAGGTATATCAAGAGTGTGAATACTGTATTGCTAAGAGCATTCTCTGTGTAATCAGATTGCCTTGGCTTGGCACTCTCAGCCATGGCAGTGCTGATTTCAGTGCCAGCCAGAAATCTAAATATTTGCTCCGGTTTTCTGAAGGGTTTTGCAGTCCAGACTGAGCTTGGCTTTTTTTCCCTGCAGATATACTGCTCTCAGCTACTCAGCTGAAGGCTGAGGCAGGTGCACCTAGCCAGGCTTTGGTCTCAGCAGAGATTGCAGTGTAAGCAAGACAGAGATTCAACTTACAAAATGATGTTTGTGAATCTGCAGTTGTGTCATTTGACCACCTTCAGGATTAAGTCCAAAACCAGTTTGTTCCTTAGTTCACTGAAGTCCAAATGCAGCAACCTCTAAACACTCACATTACTTAGAAGAAAATGTTGTCAAAAAATTTATATTGTCATATGGGAGCCTTTTCCACTCATTTTCTAATACTGCTTTTGAAAGTTCTTTTTGGTGGTCCTAGAACAATGATAATAAACAAGATGACATTTATCATCTTGATTTTTCCTTGAGTGTACACCTGTTTGTTTCTTCACTGCAATCCCTTAGAACTCCCACCTTGCTCTGCCGCTTTCTGCAAAAACAGGGGAAGTGTCAGTGTGAGTGCTCAGCCTCAGAGCACACCATGACAAGGTGTTTGCCATCCACAAAGCAGGGAGGTGAGCAGAGATGGTCACATTTGTGAACTATTTGCCAAATAGAGAAGAAGGAGAGGAGGGGATGTTAAAAAAATACAGATCTTCACTCTTTTTGTTAGCTCCTGGGTATGTCTGTAGTAATCAGAAGGAAATGAAATTTCAAGTTGGCAGTTTTCCCTTTAAAATGTTCTGTGCATTAGTGCTGAATGTGAATAGCATTATATTTTTTTCCTTTCCTTTCCTTTTTTTTTTTTTTTAAGAGAAATATCTATTAATAGATCTCTGTAACAACAATTGCTTACCGGTTTATGCTTATGGCTTATCACAAAACTATTCAGGAGGACTTGTGGAAAAAACTGTGAAGTTCATATAATTGCAACCAAAGGCAAAGCTTTGCTTCAAGGTCTGCTACACTATCAAACTCTGCAAGAGCTGAAAATAATGATGTAATTCCAATGACTTCTTCTAAGGGGCTGTGTGAGCTTATTTGAACCAACAAGACACTGGTTTTGGCAAGCAGAATAGCTTTGATTCAGAGCTCCTTCTGATTAAAACAGCTCTCACTGGTTTATATTGTAATTATCTTTTGATCTTTATTTTAGTCATGTATTTTCAGTGGGATGTGATAATTACATTAAAATTAAATATTTTACCTCCTTTTTTGGGGGATGTGTGTTATCTGCAGTTATATTTGTGCAAGTGTTTCAATGTAATATCATGGAAAATTACCACAGTGACAGAACTGCAAACATCCCGTATTATTACCTTATGCCATGGGATTTCAAGTAAACTAGAACTCTTTACAGTCTAGAAGAGCTGCCAGTCCCCCTGAAATTACCATTTTAATTGAATTGATCATAAACACTTTGCTCTGGCTGTAATACTAGACTGAGAAGATTAAATCTATTTAGCCATAGTTTGGGGAAACGGTGACCTTTCAGCCAGTTTTGTTATAATTGAAAAGTTACTCATTTTTCTGACTGAAGCTTGATGCAAAGAAATGTGATGTGAAATTGTAATATTAGAAATAGTACTTTTGTTTAAATATGTAGATGTAGTCAGTAAACATCATTTTATCTATTTTTCTCACTTTTGTAAGTGTTATCTCAATCCAAAATTATTATAATTTATTTTAAATCTATCAATTTGAAATTTTTATTATGAATATTGAGGAAAATACAGATGGCAGATGCACATACACACAAAATTAACTTACTTCTAAAGGAATAAAGTTCCATGTCTTAAAATAGCAAGCGTCTTCTGGCCTCAAAATTTCCAGAGCCAATTCTTTTGTCTAAAAATTGCCAGCAGCCTAAACATTATGTAAGACCTTTTTGTCCTGCTGGCGAGCCCATCTCCTTTCACTGTGCTCTCTGCTGCCTGTGGTCTCTGTCAGCTCCAGCACACTGGAGAGCCCAGGCTGTTCCCTTCAATCCAATTAACCCCAGACCATTACAGCCATGTTTGGTGTCACACTTGCAACTTTTTATTCATTTGTTATTTAAATGAGCAACTTGATTTCAGCATCTCCCTCATATTGGCTCTCTCTGAGATAATTGGTCATTATAACAACTTAATTTCAAATCTTTTCCCTTTTGAGGTTGACCTATTGCAGAAAGGTAAAGAATTTCTGTACTTTTTACCTGCCATTTTAATGAGTTTAATCTAATAGTCTTTTGCTTGGGTGGACAGACAGCCAAAATTGAATTGCAGAATGTGATTCTAGTCTTTCTTTTCAGCATCCTTCTAGGTAAAAACATACTAGAAGCTTAAGCAAGAGTAAATCGGGAAAATATAATGGTTTGCTACCTTAACAGCTTTCTTAGGTGGCTTGATTTTGCAGGTATAACTGCAAACAGAAGATTCAGTGATTTGACAGTACCAGACTAGTTTTTTCTTTGCTCCTTTAAATGGCAAACTTGTACTGTGTGCCTGTTTTTTTCAGGTAAAAAGATTTTTGGTGGAAAATACAGCTCTTCAAAGACTTCTAGTATTGACAGAGGTGTTTGAGAAGAATAAAGCATGCACAAATTATCTGGGTTCTTCAAATTCAAGTACTGTGCTCCCCTTTCTAAATTTTCTTTCTTTCTTCTGAAATACAATGCAAGTCAGCAATTCTTCATTGACACTGAAGCTCAGACCACAGCTTGGGGGGTGGGGCATCATAATTGTGATTGATCTTGTGCTGCAGCCAGCTCACTACTCAGACTGGGATTTGGATAGACAAAGAGTAAATACAACCCTCTTTACTCAACAAAACGTAGTGCAGAGATCTGGGAAAGAGAGGAAAGTATCAGAAATGCTGATCCCATTACTCCCCAGATATTTCTTCTGCTCTTCTGTATCACCAGCAAGAGGTTTCAGGACTGTGTGGTGACTTTATGGATGCACGTGAGGGAAAAGCTCCTTCTGGGAAGCAATCCTTCTGGGTACACAGCTGTCAAAATGGACTGCCATCAAGGCTTCAAAAAGTAATTAAGTATTACGTCTGAAATGAGCAGATTGAAGGAGAGAGAATTAACTGAATCTTCCAAAAAGTTATACAATATCTGGAAAAAAATTATTGGGTGAGTTCCCTCTGATTGCTAATTGCATACAGTATTAAGACATAATTTTCTTTCCTTTCTCATTTGCTCTATGCTTCAAGGTAAAAGATGGAACACAGGATTATGACAAATTCTCCTCTGGGATCTATGTAGTGGGGTTTGTCTTTGATCTTCCTTTTCTCCTGCCCTTGGAGACCAAATGCATTTTTGCACATGGCAAGAACACAGAACTGTGGGGCTCAGAACTGCTGTGCTGATCACAGAGAATTTCCCTGAAAAGTCTGTGCTGTGCATTATAGAAACATTACAAAGTGTAGTGCAAGCTGTTTGGAGCTTGTATTGGATGTGGCTTTGCGTCCTGCCCTGGAAGCTATGGCCTGGCATGGGATGAAGGGTCAGATGGCCCCAAGTTCAGATGTGACTGGTGATGAGTCATGAGACAGTTAGAATTTTTTTTTTCCTTTTTATTTTGTATTTACTGCCATGAACTGGTGGTTAATATGGTAGTTCCCTGCAATTTTTGTAAGCTGTGCTCTCCTGATAACATTACAATGTATGCTAAGGGAGTAAGGCTATAGCAGGCATGTATTTCAAACAGACTTTTATTAGAGAAGCCAATCCTGACAATCAAGAAGTTGATAGCTAAAACTGGATATTGAGGACCTCAGCTTACAGATATGGGGGCTCCCTAAAGCAAAGTCTGCATCAGGCTGTGCTGGGTCAACAGCACAAAAAAGCAGCACTGAGCAGTGCTGATAAAATGAAAGCAGTGAAGATAAAATGAAAATAGGGCTCTTCTGCAGTACTATTAGCTTACTGACACTGCTGTATGCTGGGTGTCTTGGAGCTGCTAAATTTAGCATATTTTGTGCAGGGTGTGTCAGCACCCTTAGAGAGCTCTGCCATCATGGAAGAGCCTGGCAGGATGGTGCTGAGTGAAATACAGAAATAAGAGTGGGAAATGTGGGAGGTAACTGGAGATGGACATCTTCCATGTGTGGGCATCAATAATATAGGGCTTGTTCCACTACAAAGTGACCTGAAGTTGTACTCATTGTTTATCTTAAAGGCTTCTTGCATAATTGATTAAGGGTATATTTCAGAAAGACAGGACTTGCAGCTGAAAACTTGTTCTGTGGGATTTTCTTCATTTCCCTAAGCCAGTGTACTTCCTTTTTTTTTTTTTTTTGACGAGGGTGAAGGAAGGAAAAGGACCCAAGGTTTTTATTAGACTTTCATTAAATGTATTATATCTAAGCAATGAGACCTTATATTTACTGAAGCTTGTGGGTGCTATCATGAGGAAAATAAACCCTATAGTATCATCTGTAAATCTGTAATAGCCAACAAATACATGGTACTTTAAGGTGGTTTTTTTTCGCTTCTGAAGAAGGCCCAAGAATTGAACAGGCTTTGTTGTAGAGAAAGCAACTACCAATGCCTCTTCTGACCGACTCCTTTTTCATTTGCCATCTTTTTCTCTCCATAACTTCCTGTGTTGTGCGTTTTTCCAAGAGGAATGGCTCTTATAATCATGAATATCAGCTTTCAATACAGTTGAGATAGGCCCTCAAATGTAAGCAATTTTTCTTATGAGAGAGTGAAAAAATCAAGTTGTTTAAAATAGCCTGTATTTTGTCTAAAAAAGGACATGAACACGAGCTATTCTGCCTTTCCTCCCAAACCCCCGATATTGATATATTAAGAAACTTCTTAGGCCAAACAGCTTCATAGGCATACATTTGCTTTTCAGTGCACACTCCCTGATCCAATTATTACTGACATTTTCAGAGGCAAAATTAATTAGCAGTTTGCCATAGTCCTCCTGACTCCTGGAGTTCCAGTAATGACTTGATTTTTATAAAACTGAGCTTATTACATGCAATAGACAAGTCTGGACAAAACAACTTACTTGGTGCAGCTCCTGAAAACTTACTGCTATTATCAGCATCCTCACTGCAATTGTAGAGCTGACAGATTTTAGTACTTAAGAACAGGATATAGAATTCAGGTTATACCTAATTATTTGGAAAAAGGTCCTACATTTTTCACCCACCTCCAGTAATTATCATACTACCAAAAAGCATGATGGACATATATCAGGTTAAAGAAAAATTAGTAATGAGAAGTCCACACTTGAAGGACAAGTAGTGTTAAAATTTAATTTTCAAATCTGGCAGCTTAGTTCTGTGGAGGAGTGTTCAGCTCTTCATACGTTAAGAGAAGTACCATGAGGATTTTTTTCTCTGTGGTTACACAAAAACCTCATGTATGGGTTTAGCAGTGCTTTCTCTAGCAAAATAATGGAGATTTTTCTCCTTTCCAGTATGTGTCAGTATCTGGTATTTTTCCTGAGGTCAAAAAAAAGTAAAATTTGTCCAGTACTTCTATTTTCCAGACTTTTTGCTGCCTCTGCAGCAAAGCTTAAAGTTCCACATCCGCAGACTTCTGCCCCCTTCCAACCCTCTTCACCTCTGAAGAGATTCTCACCTCTTCAAAATACTATGTTTCCCAAGAGATGAGGACTTTTGGAAGGCCCACAACAGGTGAGCCATCAATATCTACTTGTCTCATCCTGCATGTTGCAACAGTGTGAACACAGTGGAGATGGGCTTCATCTGAGGTGCAGCAGTGAGCAAACCTCTGAGCAGGAGAAGTTAAGAGCAGGAGATCAACAAGTCTCAAGCAAGAAGCAAATATCCTTCACTCACCTCCCGTCTTTGGGGTTGCCTGTTCAAATTCCTCCCACCACAGTTTTCTAGGCATCTAATATCCTCAAACACCTTTGGGAATTGAATACCTTTGATGCTCAGATGGGAATGGAACCCTATGTAGAAATGATACATAGAGAATAATTTATACAAGTAATTTTACTTTCCTGGTGTTGTGACTTTGTTTTTCTAGGTATTCATTCATAATTGAGAGTTTTCCCTTTCCAGACTGTCAGTGGTTATTTGCAAAGTACTGAAGTTTGATAAATAGTGTGTAAATATTTCCAAAAGGAAAGACAAAAGCGTGACAGCATGAGAATGATTTTGCCACAAAGGTAAGAACTGTTTCTCACACATCTATTTGCAACTTCTAGTAGAAAGTATCACTTGAAAAACATGGAATTCCTTAGAAAACCTTGGGGGAAATTACTCTGATTGGTCATCTTAATATCAGATACAGGCTGCTTTGGACATTTTATACCAGAGATGCAGACCCCATTGTATTGCCTATTAAAAAATTGATCCACATTTGCTGAGGTTTCTAATTCAATTTTCTGAATGGGCACTGTGCTTAAAAAGGCCTTTTTGCAAAGAATATTCCCTTGGGCTTCTCTGAGGAGTCTGTGCTCTGCTTTTGGCCATGCTGAGCCCTGACACTGATCCATAGCAGGAACTGGACATTTATTTCAAAGAATTCTCTTTAGTCCTCGGTAACATAAGATATGTGCTGCCTAAAATTATTGTAAAATGTTTGTAGCCCCACAAAACATCCAGACACAATCAGTGCATGTGAATAAATGAAAAAAATGCAAGAAAACAGAATAACCACTTTAACTTTGGCTAAATCTTTAGAGTCTAGATATACATTTTGTTAAGTGCTTATGTGAAGTAGTATTTTTAGTGCTCCATGCAATAATCCAGGACTACAATATGTTACTTTTGTCAGTTGCTGGGTGAGAAATAACAATACACCATAGAAGAATGACAATAACTATACATTATTCCTTCTTTCATTTTACTAATTGTATTAATCAAAAGAAGTTATCCGTGAGTCCATTGCCTGATACAATTAGCACCGTGAATTTAGAATAGTAGACAGATCTGTGGGTTACAAAGTGATTCAATATAAGTATATCTAAGAAAACCCACTCTGTTATGCCTCAGTTAATGCAACATGTTGTGTACTTTCTGCTCATCATGAACGCAGAGTTCACTTACCTGGCACACAGCAATTCATTGCCACATCACTTTGGAAGTGCATGGCTGTGTTTCAGCTAAAGCAGGACAACAGATGGTTGTGTAGGTGTGGGATTACAATTTTCTCCGTGTTAATACTTTGAACTTTTACTGCCCTAGTACTTTCTCAGTGCTAAATATAGTGACACTCACATGTGATTTAGTCACTTAAAGATAATCATCTCACGTCTTTTCTCTGTGCCGCATTGTATCTCACAGGACGTGCTGATGATGATCCAGAAGGGCAGAGGTCTGCCTGCAGACATCACTGCTGGCTATGTGCAGGTGTCTCAGGTGCTCCACAGCTCCTAAAATCACCCTGTAACCCTATCTTCAAACAATTTAGATCCTGTCCTGGAAGCATGTGCACACACATACACACAAAAGCTTGCTCTCACACCCAGGAGGCTGAGATACAGTTAATTTTGAAAAGTGCAAATCCAAATATTTTATTATGTTCTACTCAAGTCTGGGATTAACTATTTTTATTAGAATTATTAATTTTTAGAAATCACCTTTATTGCATAGAAGCTTTAACACTGGTTTTTAGTTTCTTGACACCAGTGTGCTGCTCTTGTGCATGAGAGCTTTGAACACAACAGCTCCTGGGGAAGGATAAAGGAAACCTTAAAATCTCTTTTTGCTGTTGCCTTAACAAGCTTGTCAGAAACTCCTTGCACCATAAAAAATCTACTTGCACATGTCCTGACAACTTTTAGCGATCCTTTTTTCAGCATCCTGTCCTGAAACTAGTTTTCCAGTTTGACTATCTTAAGGTAAATTATTTTGGAGATGCTGGTAAAATATAGAGAAGGGATATCTGTCACATTGTGCACTAGCTCAAAGAGAGCCTAGAGGTCTAGCCGCAACCTGACTGGTCCTAGACGGTCCCCACAAAAAGAGAGGATGCAGGAGGGGACAAGCTCCTCACCCGAGGGAGCTGTCTCTGAGCAGGGTGGGAGGGCACACAGGTGGAGGCAAAGAAGCAGAGAGAGGGGACTCCTCGTGTAGGTTCCACACAGAAGGTTCATTCATGTGAACAGGTACGGACGAAGAACCGAGGCACTGAGGGTGTCCATGGATTTTATAGTGAGGATCGAAAAGGCGGGGATAAGGGATACAGCCAATGGGATATGGGATAGGAGGCAGGGTTGAGGCTGAGGGAACCAATGAGAATAACACATAGGCGGGACTAAGGGAAGAAGCCAATGGGGTGTTGAGTATGACAGAACTTTCTAGAACTTATAGTAACTTAAGGAAAATAAATATACATAGACTTATACATAAAATAGGGAGGGGAAAACATGGACCAGTCATACAAAAAAATGTAAACTGTGGAACTGGGGGATTATGGGCTCTCACCCTAACCACAGAGGAAGGCATTAAATTTCGGTGCCTGGCCACCGCATGGTGTTGGTTGAACCCTCACGGGTCAGGGTGGGTGCAGCCATTTGCACTGCCACAGATATCCTCAAACTCACAGTTTTGACGTTAGATATCTTTCATGTTTTGTGTCTGTGACACTATTACAATTCTCCATGATTTTTGGGTCCTGGCCTGTTAGAGTATTGCTGCTTTAATAGGTGGCTTGAACTCAAAGCCGTTCCACCACCCAGACATTGTGGGCCAAATAGTACTTTTAGTCTTTACAGTGGTAACCAATGTTCAATTTTCACATCCTCCTGTGACATTTTTCACTCATTTTCTCACTGGGTTTTTTACTTCAGTGGTGCCAATATTCCTAATAATTACAATTAAAATGTAGATAGGTCTACTTTTCTTTGTGCTCTGATTTTTAATTCTTGAAGAATAGTTTCTGTTTTCTGGCTTTCTTTTCTACTGAGGAGTGCAGAGGTGGATTCTGAGCTGTGTGAGAATGTGCTCTGACATATGTTGCTGTATATATATATATATATAACATTGTATAACGTGCTTTGGACAGAAGTCTGCAAATTCATTGTTTAATCTTAAAGCAGGTATTAATGCATATTTTTATGTGTTTATAAGGCACACCTCTAGACAGCTTGGCAGTGCCAAATTTGCAAAGAGAAAGGACTCTTGTGCAGCCTCTGTTGTAGAGGCAGTGACTGATACAAACATCAACTTCCACTGACATGTCTCCAGTGATGCTAATGCTTAGTGTTTGCTTTTTCATACCTGATGCTTTTACTTATCTTGTCTTTTATGCTTGACAGGAATTTATATTAGCTATACATTCACTCCTTATTTATTCTCATCTTTTACAGGAATGTTTGGATTTGGGGTTTTTGTCAGGGAGAACTTGGCTAACTGAACTTTTCAGTTTTGAAATAAAAAATAGATCACTAGGATGATCAGATGTATGTAATATAAAACTTTTTTTGAAAATCCTGGGAAGGCTGACATGAAAAAAAGTAACTATAACCTTTCTTGTTAATAACTTGAAGTCATTAGGTAGTGGCTACCTAATAATTTTTTGGAGTGGTAGAGTCAAAGCAAATTATCATAGCTGTGGAGGACAGATAGCAGTAAAAGTGACTCTTGTTTACATGTTGGAAGCTGGCATTGTACACATCGAGTTATATCTAACACCCTTCAGCACCTGTCAAATGTAATATTCATCACTCTTCCATAAAAGGCCTAAAGTAACTTAATCAGCTGAAGTTTCTCTCTGTTTTAGCTGCCTGCTTCTATTTGAGGCAAGGAGCGCCTGTCTGGCTGCACAGAGGCATTGTATATCTTCGTTAAATAGAATCTCAACCTTCCTGTTCACTGCCTCTCCTTTTACATCCAATCGTCTTCCTGCTCCTTCCTGACTCTTGATAAATAAAACAAGCTCAGACCAGACAAAGCTGATAAGCTGCAGCCAGGCAGGGAGGGATGGAAGCTGTCTTTGGAGTCATGAACTGGGCTTCCCACTGATGTGACAGCATTGAAGGCAGTCAGAGGAAGAGATCAAATACTGAGCTTTTGAGGCCTCTTGCTTCCCAAATGCACAGAACAAAAGTTCTGGTATGTTACCTGGAGTAAAAGACAAGTCAACAATAAAGAGATAAAGTAAGTAATAAGGAGAGAAGGGATTGATGGACATTGCAATAGCTCATCTTACATGTATATTTAATGCTGGTTGAAAGTGTGGATGGGAACTAATGAATTGCAGGCGTGTGTATGTTGTGTGCCCAGTAAAAGGAACAGCTTAAATTATGCAGGACATGTCATCCTGTTGCCCAATATTTAACACTATTCCTACACAAAAGAGACAGCTCAGGGGATCCTTATTTAAACATTAGTAATCAAGTCCTTCTCTCATCGTGGCAAACTCTTTTACATAATTTGTGCCTGCCACGTCTAGTACTTGCACACAAACTAATGCACAAAGAGGCAGCCCAGTGTTGGTTGACAAAACTCAGTGCTTCAATGACAATTTGTTCTGTTCCATAACTGTGTAAGTGAGTAAAAATAAGTCTGTCTGGATCTCCATTTGCTGATTATAATTATTCTCTGTGTCTGTATATTTTACAGTGACTTATGATCATTTCTTGTCCTGGGATTGAGAAAGAATGTCTTTACCTCAGAAAATTGCCCATTCTGACTCAAAAAGAAAAATATCGGAAATGCAAATATTTTCCACAAATTGAAAGTCACCCCAAGCTCCCCATATCTCTTCTGAAAGTAATGCTTTCAGCAGAAACTGGCTGATCTGCCTAATGGGTACAAATTGTTCCTGCCTGAAATAAATTTTATTTAAAATTCAGTATCTTTTAAAATTTATGGTTACTAGTCTGCAGGGGTTTCTTTGCTTCTGTAAAATGCACAAAGAGAACTAGCCCTGTGCAACGTGTCCTCATAAGAGTTATTACATTATTTTATCATGGATTCATGAAGTAGTTGGGGTTGAAAGGGACCTTAAAGATCATTTAGTTCCAACCCCCTGCCATGGGCAGGGATAACTTCCTCTATCCCAGGTTGCTCCAAGCCCCATCCAACCTGGCCTTGAACACTTCCAGGGACGGGGCAGCCACCGCTTCTCTGGGCAGCTTGTGCCACAGTCTCACCACCCTCACAGTGAAAAATTTCTCTCTCATATCCCATCTAACCCTGCCCTCTGTCAGTTTAAAGCCATTCCCCATTGTGCCATCTCTCCATACCCTTGTCCAAAGTCCCTCTCCAGCTGTCTTGGAGCCCCTTTAGCTACTGGAAGGTGGTATAAGCTCTCCCCCGAACCTTCTCTTCTCCAGTCTGAACAGTCACTGCTCTCCCAGCCTGGCTCCATAGCAGAGCTGTTCCAGCCCTCTGAGCATCTCCGTGGCCTCCTCTGGATTCACTCCAATGGGTTCGTATCCTTCTTATGTTGGGGATCCCAGAACTGGACTCCAGGTGGGGCCTATCAAGAGCAAAATAGAGAGGGAGAATCACCTTCCTTGACCTGCTGGTCATGTTTCTTATGGTGCATCCCAGGACAGGGCTGCGGGCTGTGAACACACATTGCAGGGTCGTGTTGAGTTTCCTGTTAATCAACAGCCCAAATTCTTCTCCTCAGGGCTGCTCTCAGTCATTCTCCACTCAGCCTGTATTTATGTTTATTAATTGTTAGTTCTCTCTTATCTTCGTCCCATTTTGATTTCCTAAGAGGTTGTACTGTGCTGACCCCTCTGTGTTTCACTCAACTGAGTGCATTTGGGTGCTGATAACTTAATAAGCATGGGAAAAGAAAAAAAAAATAGAATAAAGAACAGCAGTGAAAACCTTAGGCAGCCAGTAGCTTTGATAGTAGTAGATGAAGTTTCAGTGGGAATTACAAATGAGGAGATAGAGCAGAATTTGTAATAAAGAAGCATGATGCCATGCAAGTAACTGAACTTCCACCTACATATTTCAAACTTACTTCCTCAGTGCTTGAAATTCCATAATGTTAATGCTGACCTTTAGTATGCAGGAACATTAGGGAAAGGAAGATGTGTCTTGCTATATTGTGAGAGCACAAAATTTAAAAAATAGTTTGAGAGTATGATTAGGAACTAATTAGTATCCTCCATAAAGTCTACTGTGTGTTTGATATATGAGTTTTAAGATTGGATTCCGAAGTTAAACCACTACAAAATTTTAATGCACTGTTATATTATTTTGTTAAAACCTGGAATAGAAATAACTGAGATTACAATGGGAATTTATAGGTAAAGAGTCTTGGAGTAGTTCTATGTATTTTGTGGATTTTTAAACTTACAAGTTCTGGAGAGGAGATATGTAGCATAAACAGAAAAGGCAACTCAAGCTCCAAAAATATTACTGGAAGCAAATCTGCCTCTGAAGTAGTAAAATCTGGATTCTCACATCTGGTTGTTTTAGTAGAGAGTTTCTAGTTACTCAAAAAGCACAAGCTCTCAGTGGACTTCAGGTTGGTTGCTGATACAGAGCAGTATGGAGTACACATTGCTGTGTATTTTAGTGAGCACTATATAATGTTTAGAGAATATATGCTATTAAGATAAATACATAAATATAGAGCAGTCTTCTCCCAGGATGCAGCCTTCTGGCTTCTGACCATTCTGCATCAAGGATTGCCTGAGCCAATGGCAGCAACAGCAAACTGATGACTCTGCTTGTCTTCCATTAATTTGAACAAATTATTTTTGTTCTTTTCAAGATTTTCACCTTCTAGCCATTGTAACTCACTGGCATTTTAAAATTTAAAAGTTATTCCAATTTTCTTTTCCATTTTGAACTTCAGACCTCATGTCACTTTCTGTCCTTGTCTAGATACCTCACTTGTTTTGTTTTCTGGAGGGCATATATATATATACATATGAAATGCTCTTTTTCAGCTTTGAATTAATTGGCTTTGGGTCAGTGACTAGACGTCTTCTCTCCCTTTCTGTCACTTCTCCCACTTTCTCCTTCCCACACTGAGCCTGACACATTACTGCTTCTTGTCTGCTTTCTGCACCTCGTTCTTCATAGCTGTTTTTCCTTGCTCTCATGATTTTCCTATCTTTGCTTTGGTCTTTTATTTTCTTCCTTTTCATTCTGTTCATTTAGGCAACTGTACTCTTGCCTTACCATAATTCTGCATTTAGTTCATGTCATGTTTGATGAAGAAGCATCAAGCTTGTTGAGTCTCATTTGCTGATACATTGCCTCTAATTTGCTTCAGAAGCAGTGACTGCTGCTGTGTTCTCCAGAACTTTCCTCTTTTATCCATCTCCTTTGCCATGCTTCCAGCCCTGCATGTTAAGGCTAGTTTTTGCACAAAAATCTAGTGAATGAGGTGGATGTTTGGCACCTTGACACCATGACTCTTGATGCCTTGATGATGAAGCACCAAATAATCAATTTACTGAACTGCCAGCTGTGTAAAAATCTGAAAAACTGTGGTTTGAGGAGTAGCCTTTTCTGCCATTAGATGTTTCAGTTTTACTTGATATTTATCCAAATTCCAGCTGTAAGGCACCATCTATGGCAAAGCCACATGGAAAGCAAGCCAGGCAAACAGGGGAGCTGTCTGAAGGGCTTTGAAAGTAAGAAATGTTCTTTTCCAAGGACTTTTTCTTGTCTTGCATTCAGTTAAAAATTTGATTCAGTCAAATGGGACTATTTTAGATCTGCAGCTTGCAATGACAATACAGCACCAGTGGCTGTCCTCCAGTGGCAAAAACAGAGATAAATCTCCCAACGATTTGCACGTTATTTCTTAATCTAACCTGAAGTACAACCAGTGATCTCTGGAATACTTCATCATTCTTTCTTCAGGGACAGAAAGTATTACAGGATGAAGCCTGAGCTCCAACTGTGCAATAAAATAGCTTTGACTTACTGGTAATGAAAGCAGAATTAAGTCCATTCTATCTAATGGGTATGAAATTAAGTTGTTTGGTGTGACACTATTGCATTTTCTAGAGAGCATAACGAAATACCTTGTTGAGAGGGACTATGAAGATAGGAATGATCAATAGATGGTTTCTTGAAACCAAATAAACTAGATTTCTGTGTGAACAAGGAGCAGCACATCACAATACCAACTGAAGTATAGCTTTTATTGGTCCTTGGCTTGAAATTAAACTGTTAATTAGTATAATGTGGTGTTGATAGAGGTTTGAAAACTAGAGGTGAATGGAGAGTTCTCGTTTTAATCACCAAGTGTTTTGCTTCTGCTCTTGCATTTAATAGTGAAGCTTTAGCTGTCCTTTCACTTTCTTTTTTTTTTTTTGTTTAAATGTTTATATGTGGAATTAGATAAAATAATTTCAGCAGCTCTATGTTGGCTACTTAATTCACATGGCAAGTGAATCAGGGTGAGATTGAACTCACCTGCAATAAAAAAAATCCCAGATTGTTACAAACTTCTACTTTTATAAAGAGATTTAGCCATACTATCATAAGAATTTATGGGTATTTCCAGTCCATTTTGCCTCTAAAATATTGCATTTTTCTATGTCTATACCCTCCTTCAGTGGCGAGGACCATGTTAAGAACAAGCAGCATGTTGTCTTTGTACCACATTTGCTTGTTAACTCAGGAATAAGCCATGTCAAAGAGGAGAAGAATCTTTGGCAGAGGGTTGGCCAGAGTGTAAATTAACCCACATATAAGTACAAAGCTCTGAGAGTGAACTGCTGATGTTGTCTGGGTTGCCTAACTACAAGCTGATATTCCTGTCAGAAGGGGAGCAGATAATGTATCTGTATTTGCAGGAGCCTTGCACAGCCAAACAGTGCTTTACTCAAATAGCATGAGAACTTCTTCCTCTCTATTATCAGCTCTCCATATGATAAAATTATGCAGCTGGCTTTTGGAATCATTATGTGTGTGTTTAAATCTGTGTTATTTTAATTTATCTCCTGAGTTCCTTCTGAGTTCTGAGCTTTTCAGTTACAGTGAGGTAGTTTTCAAGATTTTCCTCGCCTTTGCAGAATGTAGAAATACTTTTTTCTGTAATGGAAATTGAGATTCTCTACTGTGAATCTAGTCAGTAGATGAACCCTTAAAATAAATAGGAGTCTTAATGAACTGATGATGATTTCAGCTCTTTGCAGCTTTTCTTACCCCACAAACCCAACTCCTTTTTAGATTCAGTCAAGGGTCAATTTACATGTGAATTTACATGCAAGGTAATCTTGGGATTTTCTCCTCACACACTCTGTGGAGGAATGAAGTACCTGTGGGGAGAAAAAAAAATAAGGCAAATATATGTATCTAGAAAGACTTATGTCCTGTCTTCTCTTTCTTCTGCCACCAGACACTGCTATCATCAATTATGAGAAATAAGAATAACCTCAGGACTGAACTGCATTGCTAAGTTAAGGGGAGATTTGTGGGTGGGCCTCCTTCCATTCTTAATTGGGGTCTCTGGTGAGGAAGACACGTGCTCTGATCTTCACCTGCCTGTGCCTTCAGTACTGAGAGCTGTAGTTTACCCACAGATGCTCATCTGCAACAGACCATCAACAGCTCCCCTTAAAATGTAATGCATCAGGACTCAAAGGATTTGCAAAATAGGAGGGAACAGGAAAACCCCCCGTTTCTCAAAATTCTTTACTTCTTCATGTCTGACAAATGTTCTACTGTCCTCCCAACTGCTGTAGTATTTTCAAACAAGACATTGGTACATACATTTAAGAGAGCAATCTTCTATGTAAGTGCAGGGAAATTGCACTTGAAGAGAAGCTGTAAGTCATTAGAGTAAGGTTGGTCATCACTGTGCCCCAACAATCCTGTTTGAAGAAAAAAAAAAAGAAAATGTGCATGTGGGTTGGTATCCATGGGGTATTTTTGTTGTGTTGACTCAAATAATTTTCTGCCCAGGTATTTCTACCACTTGGACAAATAAGTATCTATTCCTCCACCTGTCATATTTAGTTTTGAAATTATATATTATTGCTGACATGCCTGGGAGTATGAGCAGCAGAAGTATTAAATTCTATTTAATTATGTGCATAGATATATATTGCAGATTTCACCCCAAACCTGGGCACGTATCAGCCATCAGGAAAGGCAAGAATATCTGTTTATCAAAGACAGCACTGAGGCAAAAGTGCCTGTTATATTCAATGAGTCACAGACTTTAAAGAGTCTGCTGTGGCTGTGCCTTTCTTTAAACTTGGGTATTTTTTAATCATGGATGTATTTCTTCATTATGCAGGTGGTCTCAATTACTTTGGCTTTCTGAATAGTGCTTTATACAGAGAGATTTCTGGGACCTGTGACCATAACTTGCACTCTGCAATCACTTTTTCACGAGAAAGACGACAGAAATCTGAAATATTGTGCTGAATTTCTTTTGACCACATATTGCTCATTTAGCTAATAAACTAATTATTCTGTATTTAGTAAACAACCCCAAAACCTCTAACCCGTAAGATATTGCTACACAGAAGGGCCATGGGTGTTTGATGGCCTCTGTCCTTCCACATTACTGAGATGCTCTACCAAGGACACACGGAGTAAAGGACCCCTGGATGTTTTGGGGCATGTTGCTAAGGAAACCTGTGTTTCTGATGAAATGTGCTGGGAACAGCTGGCTTTAGAGAGTTTGTCTCTTCACTGTCAGCACTGCCAAAAGGGAAGCAGAAGCCCTAAATAGCTGTTTTAGAATTTTTACATATGTGTGTGTCAGGGACCCCTGGTGCCTTCATCCTTGTGAGGATTTGTGCTCTTTTGGTGACCAAGTCCACAGATCACATCCTCACTGGATCTGTCCAAAATCTGTTCTGAGTTTACAAGGAGCAAAAAGACATGTTGAATTTTGAGATAAAAATGCTTGTAGGATTTAATTTGACCTCCCACTTAACTCCAGATTAAATAATGGAATGACAGAATCATCTGGATTGAAAGGGAACCTAAAGATCATCTAATTCCAACCCCCCTGCTGTGTGTAGAGACATCTTCCACTAGACCATACTTCCAGGGATGAGGTATCACCAGCTTCTCTGGGCAACCTGTTCCAGTGTCACACCACCCTCAAAATTTGCCTCAGACTCAAGTATTTGCCTCAGACTTAATTTGCTGAGAATATTTCCCTCTGCTCTTCCTTTCTCACCTTGAAGAGTGCTGCTCACAGTGTGTGTGTAAATGTGAATAACACTGTTGAAGCTCAATGAATTTCAACACAGTTTTTGTGTGAGGATTAGAAGTATAAAGAATCTACTAAAAGTTCTGTAAGGTCTCCAAAGACCATGAATAGATGTGCAAATGCCTTCAATCACACAGGACCTCATAGCTCTTACCATCATATTGTGGCTGAAGTCTTGGGGTTGAAATTCTTTCTCTAGTTACCTAGGTAAGGTGCAAAAATAAGTCATGGCTAAGGTGTGTGTGTGTAGCAGTAGGATTCTTTCTCTAAAGCAAAAACTGTTTTTTGAGGCAGCATAAGTTCAAGTCACAGCAAACACATTTTATTATAGTACATCTGTGAACAGGATGTTAAATGTTTGACATGTTTATTAAAAAACCTGAACACTGCACATTATCCATCTGCTGTGATTACTGTACAGGTAGGCAGCTGGGACTGTGAATGTAAAAATCTATGGGCTTCTGTGCAGCCCATCACTGCTGCTGCCAAAAGCCCTCAGTACTATATCTTCATGGTGAGGCTTCTACTGTACTTCAAGGTGTTGGCATTTCCCTCCTTCGTAATTAAAAGGAACCATTTGACATCTTGGCTGAAGCCTTTTGGTGAAGTTAGTTGTGTCTATCAGATTTGGTGTGTGTTTTGGAATATAAATTGTTGTGAAGATTCATAGCTTGTGAGTTTATTTGTGCCCAACTTTCAGGATTAGGAGTGGAATTTAGCTGATGGCTTGGCTGGTTCAGCCAAGTGTTTTTCTTTGGTGGACTTCAAGATTGAGTTCTCCTAATTTCTAGAAATATTAAATTTCAGAATAAAAGTGCTCACTAGAAGTATTTGTTGCTTTGGCCTACCCAGCATTGATTGCACAAAATGTGGGTAAGAGCTGAATTCTACCATTCACCCTGCCCTGTTTCCTGCTTTATTCTGTCATGCCATATGTTTTTGTTTGGTTCACTGACTTCAGAATTTTTAGTAAAGCTCAAGCCAGAACTGGAAATGTTCCATCTCAAAGGTTTTTTTCTATAGTTTAGGTTTTGTTTGTGTTAAGTACTGTGTTGTTATCCTCTTACTCTGCACTAAAACTGTTTGTTGGGGTAGCAAACTAGCATTGCACAAACCCTTTGCAATTGTCTTAACTCCCATTGCGTCCAGCTGGTGTTATTCAATATCAAAAATTCAAGGAAAAAACATCCAAGATTCTCAGGTTTTATGTAGCTACAGCAGAAGTTAAAGGTAAAAGCTGCAAGAAGATTAATGAGATTACTTATTTAGTAGTCCAGAATGCAAAAAGTACTCCTCAGACTATCATCCATCATTTGTGTTGCCTCAGGCAAAGAGGCAACACAAGCTTGCTTCAAACTTGCTTCTAATTTTACTGAGTATATTCAGTTTCTTGTGTAGCTTAAGATCATTACTTGTTTCATTAATTCATTGTGACTAAAAAGTAAAAATCATAAAAAATTCAATGTTGTTTTCAGCTATGGGATTGCATGTCATAGAAGTTTGAACTGTCACTCAATTTTTCTGGGCTTTTTTGGTCTTGTTCATATGCAGCTATGAAGAAAGTTGATATTTTCTTCTAATTTATATCTGCAACCTTTTTATTACCTTCAAATATTGTTACTTTTTCTTTGATCGTTCCTAGACAAAAATGTTCTCCTGTGATTTTTTAAATCAGTATTTATCTTCATTCTTTCTTTTTCCTGTAATTAAATTCTGTAAAAAGTGAAAATGTTGAAAGCAAAGTTAGGCTAAAACATAGAATCCCTATGCTGGTGGTCCACAGGAGTCTTAGCTTCATATTTTTGTTGGTTACCCAGCAGTAAATTAGATAGATGCTCTTTGTCACACCCAATTTTGCAGGTGAGATCCCAAGATAGTGATGGCAGCGTTGAGTAATTGCAGTCAGCATTGTGGAAAAATGCACTGGGAGAGTCAGGGTGTGAATCACAGACGAGTTTTCCATTTCAAACCTAACCCACAGCACTGTTATAGCAGAGTAATAGAACCAAAGAGTGAAATGTTTGCTCTGGGTTGTTTTTATATTTTGTCGTTGGGTTTTTTCACTGTCACGCGAAAGTTCTGCATACCAACAGAATGGCATAATGATTTTCTCCCTTAGCTGCCACAATAGTAGTCTTTATTAAAATACTACATCAAACTCTACAGTCCTCTCTTAAAGCAGAATCTTCATTTTTCAGAGATCCTTATAAAGTTGTCTCTCTTCCCTCTGAAAATATCAAAGTTCATGACATTGCTCCAATAACAATTATTTTGTGCTCAAATGGAAAAAAAAAGTGTCTTTACAAGTTAACTAACATAAAGCATTTGTAGATTCTGCAAGTCAATTTGAGCTGAAAATTTTATTGGTAAGGACTCATGTTAGGAAATATGAAGGAATGAATCTACAGTTCTATCTACTGAGCTGCCTAAATATTTACTCACTGTACTTCAAAGAAATTTTTTGTTAGAAATTGTAATGGAATGCTTTTCAGTGCAATCTCCCAAGGGTCTTAACATTAAAAAGTAGAGCCTTCATTTCTTTGATTAATTACAAAAAGTGATCCATTTTATCTGTGGAATTCTAATGCCTGTTTCTGTAAAAGTAGATGAAAATAGGGATCTGATGAAAATAAGCTGAATGACGCTATTAAAGAGGGAAAAGCTGGGTCAGGAATCTTCCTTTTAGATATTCAACCAGACCATATTTCAATTCCTGGTTCTAACATGGTCGTTCAGAATTTACTTCTCTCTGCATACGTTTTAAGAATTGCACCTACTGCTCTTCATAACAATAGTAATACAATTAATTCCTAGTAGAATTAAAAGATCAGTTTGATAGACACTTTATCTTCCTACAAACCTTCCTTTCTGCTCCTTCAGCATGTGGAATTAAACATTTAATAGTATTCAATATCAGTGGATCCAAAGTGAGGACATAGACTTTGTTTAAAATTCATTCACACCTCATACAATTAAAAAGCTGCCTAGAATAATTGGAAAATTGTTTTTGTGGCATGTATAAAATGATTTAGTGGATTAGCATGTCATGAAAGAGTCTGGCTTCAGAAAGCACCCGCTCTCATTGGTACATACACAACTAATTTACATCTCTTGGACTTGGAAAATTCTCATGTTATGGTGTATAAATCAGCATATGTGTTTATATAGGCTTATACAATTATATGGGAGACCATTGCATTTTTAAAGGCTGCTGCAGTTTGTGATTTATCTTCTTACTGTCTTTTGGGGACATTCTGTGGAATTGGTAGACTCTTTCAAAATGGTCCCTGTGTTTAATTCTACACAATATAACTTGTTCCTTATGTCATCTCTCCTCATATCTGAGTCTCCTTAAATCTTTTGAAAAGGAAGTCTCATTTTTTGGACAGTGCAGGTACTGTTCAGGGGTAGTGAGAGATCACAGAATGGGTGGGTGGCACACACGGTTGGCATCTGTCACGCTCTTGGTACACTTTACTCTGTGTTCACCCATTAGATGTAATCTTTTTAAAAATCCACCATGCCCACAGGAAAGACATAGCATTATATCACAAAAAGTTAATGCCTTAGGTGGAGGAGGATACTTTCATAACCAAAATAATGTAGACACTGAATATATGATATGTTATTAATAGTCTTAGGTACAATTTAACTTCTCTTTTAGCAATGCCAGTCTTTTTCAGCTTTTCTCTTGTTCTGTATAAGCATAATTCTGAGGCTATAACATGCAACTGAGATTATTTAAAATGATATATCAATGTGGGGCCAAAGTCTGACCTTAAGTTAACTGGTATTACAGAGTCTATCTTCACACTGCTCTAGAAGATCTTATCTGGTTCTGATACTCTCTTCAGGAGTATAATTGTCATAGAACCACAGAATCATAGAAAGGCTTGAATTGGAAGGGACCTTATAGCTAATCTCATTACAACCCCTGTGCCCCCATCCAGCCTGTTCTTGAACACCAGGGGTTATCTGTTGTATTTACCATTCCTTGTCCTTCCAATTTCAGTTGCAAGTTGGAAAGTGTTGCAACTTTCTCTTTTCTTTTTTTTTGTTTTCAGAGTTGATGGATAGGCACCTAGTGATTAGTGGGAATAGTTCAAACCAGCCTTCAACTATTTTCAGTAAGCATCTCTCCTCTTCTGTTTAGATGAACACTCAGAAAAAACCCTGTGTATGGGAAGCATTAAAGTTGGGTTCCTGTATCGCATTTACCAAATATGTGAGAAAAGCATATGAAAAAGCTTTTAAGTGTTGCTGTGCTGACAGCTGCTTGTGGGGGAGGTCAGAGCCTTTCAGCGATCTGCCACTCTCCAGTAACTGTTCAAAGCAGGGCCAAGGCTGCCCGGTGTACATCCATTTATCACTAAGTGTTCATCCTCCCCTTGCTCCATTGAACTCAGTAAAAAAACATTCTTTAATGGAATAGGAGCAGGCTATGACCTCAATACCCAAATCAAAAATTGATCTTTTGGTGCACTTTTTGCAGTCTGTTGCTTTAGATTATATCTAGATATATATACCTTAATAAAATATCTATCTTAGTGCACAATTCAGACCTGACTGAAGAGCTGAATAAGAATTGGAACTCAGTGGGCTTTAAGATTCTGGTGGTTTGGAATACTTGTTACTTGTATGTGCAGGCTTCCACAGTGTGTTTCTATGAGAAAATCCAAGTGCATTATTCCTTTTATGTACCTGACCCTCTGCTCTGAGTTGTGTCATGCAGTAAGGCAGAGGGTGACACAGCCCATGCAGTGTGGAAACATCAAGCAATCTCATTCTGCAATTCAGGCCAAGAAGTCCTGTGGTATTTATAACAGATGTTAACCCCCTGACCTCCCGGTCTCTCTTCACCGTGGAGTTGCATGAAATCGGTTTGCTCTCTGGAGCTCTTCACACCAGCTGAGGGAGCTGACTCCTCAGACAAAGGGATGGGACAAAAGGAACAGTATTCAGGCAGGCTGTATTCTGTGTAGTGCAGATCCTCAGTGTGTATGGCATTGAGTTAAATTTCCTAACTGCATTCAGATGTGGAAAGGCATAAAGTGAAACCAGGCATGTGAGCTAGAGCAATACAAAGGATTAGCTATCAGAAACCTTTTGGGGCTGTTTTTGACTCCTCCGGCTTGGCTTTTGTGATTTGGCTTTTAAATCTTAATTGTGCAGGGGTGATAAGCCCAGATAAGTCTAGGTGATAATGATAGTTTTAAAAAACCTGCTCTGACATTGCTTGCATGACAGCCTAATCCAAAATACAGCAGTAGCTCCCTGTAATCTTAATGGTAAGTGTTGACTTTATCCAAGCTTACAATTACAAATCCTCATTTAGACTTAAGAGAAGATTGCTACAAAGGAAAAGCTAGTGACCTTAAACTTTTGTACTCTGAGCATGTATAAATGGCTCCCTCTATTTCAGTGTGATTCCTGTATATGAAAACAACAACACCCAATGTCTCTTTTGTTGCATTTAGTAAATGATGACTGATAGCCCTTACATCCATTATGTGGCATTTCTCACTATTGTTACATAAATTGCCTCAACGTTTTTTGGTGCTATCATTGATTGCTGACTGCTTCCTTGTTAAACACTGCTGAGGGCAATCTGTCAAGGACTTGCATGATAGTGCTGGGACTTTACAGTGGTGAACTGACATAATTCTTTTAAAATTTCACCAGCTAAATATCTGTTTAGTCATTTCTAGTGCAGTAAGATCATTTCAGAGAACCATTTTTCAGCTGAGTGTGGAATTTGATCTATTTAAGGAGGACTAAACTCAAAGCATAATCAAGTTCACTAATTACCTGTTCTTTGCACTATTGCCTGTCCTTAAGTCTTCCCTAGAGAAAGGTAAAATCAAGCTATTTGTGTTCTTGGGGAGTGGGGGCAGTTAGCAGTCAGTGTTTTGAAAGGCTCCACATAGAGAAAAAAGTGGTCTTTAATTCAATTAGAACATGGATATTCAGACCTAAATTTAAGGCCCATTTCTGTTAAAAAAACCCCCCCCTAACATTGGTGCAGATGAGCCCCAAGTCCCGCTCCATAAGGTTTTGGAAGGTTTTCCATGGAAATGTAGTCAGTTTTATGCTGTCCTGTTACCTTTGAGCACATGCACATCACATTTATGTGTTTTGTTCTTACAGTGACCGGGCTTTTTGGATGTCCGTAAAGTATAACCTGGAATTCTGCTGGTTTCACTGCAGAATATATTAGAAGATTTCAGCTTTCTTTAGAAACAGAAATGCTTCCACTGTAGGAGTTGCTGACATCTTGAAATTAATTTTCCTAGAATGCAAAAGAAAAGGTTTTAAATATTAAAAAGACATAGGAAAAAAATCAATGGTAATATCAGAACAAAATTTCAGTGGGAGCTAACCTGCTATTTAAAGCTAGTGTGTCTACTTTGAATTTGCATTTTGAAACAATGGGTTTCATTTCAAATGTTCTACTGGAGACTGAAGAGTAACAGGGTACGAGCACTGGTTCCATTTAAACCTGGAACCTGAAGTGGCTGAATATTATAATTTTAAGCATATAAATGGATAAGTGCAGGTAGGCACTTCCTTCATCTCCAAGTGTGAAGGACATATGGCTTTGGAACTTGATTCCACAAATATGCCTTCACTTAAAAGAAACTCATGTGAGCCCTTTTCCTTAGATGAAATTCTAATGAGCAGGACCGAGGCGTAAGAGATTCGTCTTTCCCACACAAGCCAGACTGAACCTAGGAAGAAGAATCATTAAAATAGTTTATTATAGTAAGTTAATATCTTAATCTATTAACAGATTGTTTTGTAAAGGGAAGAACATGAAATTTCATAATTCTCTGACAATTTATATTTGTAGCAAAGAGTTCAATGAACTCAGACATTGACACAAATGTACATTGACACAAATATTCTTATGACAGTACTTATATTGGGGTTGTACTTTTTCCCTTGACTTCTACCCCAAACAGTTTCTGCTTTATTCCAATGAGTTTTTATGAGAATTATCTTTTGTAAGAATAGTACAAGAGAGCCTCTAGCTCATTGATTTTGGTTCAAAATTTTTAACAGCCTTCTAGTTCAGTGCTTTTCTTTTGGACAATGCAAAAAAAAATAAAATTAAAATATTATTTGTGCTTCACTTTTTTGTAACTGAAGGAAACCAGGCAACAACAAATTCCCATTTAAGAATGGTTATCACAAATAGAGAAGCAATAATTATTTTTCATGACTTCTTGACCTATTTAATCAAGTCCCTACTGCTGGAAAAAATACCTCATTTTCGACTTGCACTTTATTTATCTCTTATGTATTTATCAGGTGGTTAATGTTAAATATGCAGCTTATTCCTCCTTAGAGAAAAGCAATATTGATTTTAGTCACAGGATAATTTAATTTCCATCAGTATTTTAACTTCAATAGATGCAGAACTTTTCCTGAGGAATAGGAAGAAATGCTACTTAAAAGAAATGAAGTTTTGCTATTGACGAATCAGAAAGTACCACACATTAATTCATGGCAAAATTAACTGAAGTATCATATTTACTATGGATCAGACTTTAAATTCATGCCAGAATTTAGAAGCAGCTGTGGTAATTAATGTGTTACAACAAGATGTCTTTTAAAAATTGCGGGATTTTTTTAGCTGAGTGGGAAAATGCTTCAGCTAATTTTAAAATGTAAGAAATATGTTGTAGAGAAATAATGTGTTAAGCTCTGGTTACTTTTTGTTATAAAGAAACTTCAAATTTTTAAATGTCTAATCTGTTACAGTAATTATTTTATTTAGAAGATGAATTTTTACATGGATTCTTGTAGATCCTTAATTCACAGGCCATTACAAGGACAGGAGAGCATAACATGGGTGGGGTAATGGACAGTGTTAAATGTTGGCATTGATGATGCAGTTTTCCCTCACATGAGGTATTGCACCATGGTCAATGCAGCCTAATAAATTTTGACCATCTGGTGGTATTAGAAATGGAGTTCCCTGCCATAAAAGAGGAGACACATGGTGTGAAAGACTTCATTTGCCTGACCACAGTTCTGGAATTAAAATTCTTCCAAAGTAAGTAATTTTTAGAGATGCTGTTCACATAGTTTTGCTATGTTCCACATGGGGGTTGTTTTTTTTTTTTCTTCCTTTTTGTAGCACAAAATGATTCCTTCTACCCCAACAGTCTTATCCTGGAAGGAATATCCCCTACTGATGCAATCTCTCTACATTTTAAATGCCCGGGTTGGAATTCCTATATATTTTTTGATAAGAACCATGTAATCTGGATAGAAAATTGTAAACAGTAGTAACCAAAACTGGAACCATGCTATCAGGTAACTCATCGTGCTGTCTCAGTTTTGAAAGAGGTAAAACTCAGGGGAAATCTGAATTGGAAAATTACATAATTTTGAAAAAAGGAAAAAAAAAAATATTGCTTTTTTTAAAACTTCTCAAAATCGATTTTTTTCCTTTTATACCCCAAAGATCCTGTGCCTGTAGATTAAAATGTGATTTCTTCATATGTCATTTGCCAGGAATTTTGACAGACATGCCCAGATAGATTCACATCTCCTTATGTCTTATTGCATGAGCACTTATCAGCAGTTGCTTTCAGTAAAATGTATTAGGTATGCCTTTTAATACTCTGATAGTTAATAAATTCTCAGTTGATTCAGGGACTAGAAGTGTTTGTTCATGTTTGAAGATTAATAATAGGTTAAAGTCTGTCATTTAAAGAAAAAAATTCCTTCCCTCCCCATTTTCTTCCAGCCCCTAAACATAATTCACTCCTTGGTGTGTGATAGTTTTGAAGTTATACTTGAAAGCATGATTACAAAGTGTTCAGACTATTGACTCTGGGCTTTGGAAATTGCTGCAAAGGTTTAATAACTGAATCAATTTAATCTAAATTTAGCGTCCAGTTGTGGTTCAGATCATAGCTGCACACCCTGCTGCAGGACAGTGTTTGGAGAGGCAACGCAGCTCTGAGTGCCCCCAAAAGTGGCCCAAAGCTTTACACTGAGTAAATTATCTCTGCAACAGCCTCGCTGTTGAAAACCTCCTGGCACTTGAACAAGACTGCAGAGATGTGTTGAACTTGCTTGGTTCAGGAGGGGCTCTGCAGCAGCCCCCAGCCCCGGCCATAAGCAGGGTGGGTGACCAGCTGTTGGCTACCATGTGCAGTCCTGTGTCCTCTGTCATTCATGGGCTGAGGCTGAGGCACAGGGGAGCACAGGCACTGCTCCATCCTGTGTGTGATTCCTGAAATGGTTAACATGCATATTCCTGCTTCCTTTTTGGCACAGACCTGGAGATCTGTGATGTTGTTTTAATTCCTTATTGATTGTTAAAGGAGACTCATGACCTGTGAACATCAATATTAAAGGCTACTTGTAAAATTAGGTACTGTCTTGAGGAAGAGGGGTTTGCCTCTGTTCAGGAGCTGTTATGCAAGGAAGAGCAATTGCTAGGCTTTTGTTTATTTCTAGCCAAAATCCCCCAGGATTTATGCAACTCAGTGTATTTTCAGCAAAAGTTGTGAAGGAGAGAGCTGAGGAAGAGTGGCTTTCTAAAGCAGAGACAGGTTCTAGCCTGTTAGCAGTAGATCTAGAGGTTTAGGTCTTCCTCCTCCTCACAGTTGTTTATACCAAACACCTTCCATCACCCTACTCATGTCTGGGAATATCAGTACACAGCTTTCAAAAGTCTAACCTGCCTATTTATGTATTTAATTCATCTTTCAGCTTCAGTCTGCAAATATGTAGATAAGTAGGAAAGAAATAGCAGCTTGACCCAACACCTGTGCCCATGACCTCCTTGCCACATGAGCCCTGTCTGAGGTAAGGTTGGGGTTCTTTTCTCTGTTTAAAGGTGGTTTCACACTCTACACTGAACCTGGTGGGTGAAAATTTGTCATTCCAACAACAGTAGCATGAAAGAGAGGATCTGTGAGAAGCCTGCTTTGAAACGGCAATTTCTGGTCTTTCTTCCCTCAGTTTTTGTTAATTTGTGCCCTTGCCTTATATATCTCTAGGGGAAAAAAATATGGGTCTGATTGTATCCAATATTATCTCAGTTGCTTAATTGTTATGTCATTTATTGTGCATGACACAGCTTACTGGAATTCAAATGACCACCAGTAAACTTTCAAATAGATTGGGTTCTCCAGGTGAGCTGCTATCCTGAATGAATTATAGTGGGTGTTCATGGTAGTCATGGAACTTAAACTGTGGGAGAAAAAGGATATGAGTAAGGCTCCTAATTTGAGCAGTAACACAAGAGATAGCAGTGGCCTTTTGTGACTCATAACAACATGGGTTATGACTTCAGGAATCAACCAAAAGCTGTGGCTCAGTCCCAGAGGGTTAAGTTTTCCCACTGCTGCATATCCTCACACCAAGCCATCCTTAATCTTTTGGTGTGACTGACAAAAGAGTAAATTGCGCAATTCTGTTGTTTCGGGATGAAATGTGCTTAATGATACCTTGACCTGTGATCTCTGGGATGAAAGAAAATTAGGTCAATTATTAATTTATGTGGGGTTCTTTCCTCGAGAAGTGACAAAAAAGCCCTCTTTAAGTTGTTTGAATTATTTCCTTTTTCTTCATACAGTCAGTGTTAAATGAGAGAAATAATTTGACCAACTGGTTTTCAATTTCTCATCAAAAGTAAATGAAAGTGCGGATTGATTTTGACTTAAATAGGTCACATTTTTCCTTTGCTTTTTTGATTTGTTTTCTTTTTTCATACAGGATTGAATAAGTATTAAAATGTACTTTTGTACTAAACACAGAATTTTACTTATAACTTTTTTATTCTCAACTTTACAACTATATTTTGCAGCTTTGTTTTTCTATTCACAGTCCAAAAGAGAATCAGACAAAATGTAGTTTTCAAACTGGCAGAGCAGGCCTACTTACAGCTTTTCATTGAGAGACTATAAAAGTCTATCAAACCATGAACTCTGCATCCTTTTACAAATATTTTATTTTACTCACTTCCTGTAAGCAAAATATGCAAAACAAAATAAAAAATGCTCATCAAAATGAAATGTATGCTATTGAGTCATAACTGTCAAACGAGCAGTTCTTTCCTTTTGATGATTGAAATAATTGACTTTGCTAAAATGAACATACACATGTAAGTGGTGGTTGCTACAGGATGTTCATTTCAATTATGACCCTGAAGCAGGACACCAAGAGATAAAGTGACCTGGTTTTAATAGGTTTTCATCCCTCCCTCTCCACGAGTACAAGATATCAGAGCACTGTCTAATATGTACTTTTTAATTTAAAGTTTGTGTTTGGTAATTTTGAGCAGCTCCTTTCTCCAAGGCCAAAGCTCCAATCAGTACAGTGAGCTCAGAACAAAACTGAAAACTGTGCCTATACTTGCTGCAGATCTATCTGTGACTTTTATAGGCTTTGTTTCCTTTCTCTGAGCCAGGTTTCACCTGATGTTTATTTCCTATTTAATTGAAAAATATGTTGAGGGCAGGAAAAAAATGTAGCCTTGCACTAACAGTCATTTCCCAAGGCCACCACTTTGTCCCAGTGGAAAGGCAGGTATCCTCCAGAGCTGAGGGCTGTTTGGGTTGGGTTCTTGGCACCCAGCAGAATTATCTGAGTTGAGCAGATCAGAGGATAGAAACTGAGCAAGGAACTTCTGCTCTTGGGCCACTGATGGATGTCTTTGTTCACCTATAAAAAAAGCAGCCCTTTGGAGAGCAGAACAGGAAAATCATCCAGTGCAGTATGAGAATCCGACAGCACTGGGGAATGAATGGCCCTTTTACAGTCAGGAGATCCAAAATAAAACCTGCAGCTGTGCAGCCAGGAACTCCACTGTACAGCAGCAAGGAGCACAGGACAATTCAGGGCACTGTTCCACACCAGCCTTAATCCCATCTAACTGGCGGCTCTCACACGTTGATCTCCCCTCCAAATAAATTACTTTTCCATTGGATCAGTGAGTCATACTCCAGAAACAGAGGGAATGACTAAATCTAATATGAGGAAAGGGTGAAGAACACGTCAGTGGAGTTAAGAGGGGAAAGGAGACAGAATTAAACCATCACTTTTGGCAGTGGCACACAGTTTGATGAAATTAGGCACAACATGAAACTGCCTCCAGAGAGCTTGGGTAAATTGGAGATCTTTTAGAAAAAAAATAATATGAAGCCTCTTGCTATGAGGAGTAAGTAATAGTTCAGTTTTGAGGTATTTTTACTAAAGGGAGAAAAATCATACAGTTTTTTTAGTGAAGAATTACATCTTGGGGGAAAAAAAAATTACCCATATCAGGCTAGAAATTTTACTTTTCCACGGGGATTTTTACTAACACCTGACCTGTTCAAGCAGTTTAGGTCTCATTTCCTATCAGTTTAAGCTGACCCTGACATACACCTGCAACAGCTGTTTCTGAATTTTATCAAACTGAGTTTAGTAAAGGTGAATGTTAATTTGTTGTTGTTGTAAATAGGCTCATACAATATTTAATGTCCTGTTTGAACTCCTTTTCTTCGTCTTCCCTATTCATTGCTTTTTGCTGCAATTATTGCTCTCTGGAAGACCTTCACTGTTTCATTTTTGTGCCGTTTTATTTTTTTCTTCATGGCACTGTCGGGTAGCAAGGTTTTTTATAACTCGGACCTTTTTCCTGCAGAGGGACAGCGCGATCCATCCAAGGCTCCCATCCATCTGGTGAGGCACAGACAGCAGCTGACATTGGGGCAGGTTTGTAAGTAGAGCACTGAGAGCAATTAGCATTTGAATTAAAGCTACCTGTGGATAACAACAGGTGATTACCCTATTTAACAGCTGTTAAGTGGTGTTATTTGCCAGCTATAGACCACAGACTGAGTGAGTTGTATGCATACAAATGGGAGTTACTGTGAATACAAACGAAGGACGTTAATTAAATAATACTTTTAAAATTGCAATTGTGAAATATAGAGGTCGACTCAAAACAGGTAACCGGTAGCAAAAGAAAGGGTTTTGGAAGTGTTTTAGAATGCAGGACAGCAACTTCATAAGGGCTAAACTCCTATGTTTTGGCAGTCAGCGTTTTGTTCTAGAAGCAGAAAAGCAAAGCTTGCTATTACACTGATTCAGCTTCTGGCAAAAAGAGAAAATAGTAAGAAATTAAAGCACATAAGATTATTTTCTCCTTCTGTTTTATCTCTGCATTTCCAACAAGGCTTAATCAACCTGAGTGTTCTTTGGAAAGTACAGCACTGTTCCCTCTGTACATGCCCACTTGCCTCCGTGCATATGTGGGAGAAGCTGCTGCGCTACCCCGCTCCCTTATGTGCTGGGGGCGGCTGAATGTCTTTTTTGAACATTTGTGTAGCATATGGCTGTGCAACGTCCTCTTAAATCCGTGTGGGGTCTGTACCACGGTTCTGCTTCGTGTATTGCTGCAGAATATCTTACTGACTCTGGCTGCCCCTTTTCTGCAGACGTTCTCCTTTGCTCGAAAGTTTTTCCTGTGAACCCCTTCTCCAAGGGCATGGATTTTCAATGACCTTGTTTTAAGACCTCCCAAGGCATGTGAAGGGAATGTATCTACCAAGAAGGCCTGATTAGATTTCTGCTTTGAGTATTTGCTTGCACTCTACAAGCAGAATTATTTTATCAGTGATGATTGGTCTCATCGCTGCTCCAGGACTGCTGGAGTTCTGTGTAAGTGCAACTGTCACAAATTACAAGATGAACTTCTTCCCTGTGGCACAATTATCTATTGAGTTAAAAAGCTCTCGTGACTGGTGTGTGCACGTTTTCATTGCATTGAATAGAAGAGTCCAATTAATATGCATAAAGATGTAAGAATTCAGTGCTTCCAGAGTACAGGAATGCAGGATAAATATTACAGCTTAGAAGGGATCACTGTTTTTTATTAATGAGAGCTGCCTGATTAAAGCATTTGCTGTTCTAGGTATTTAAACTGAAACTAAATGCCCGTTAACTGTCTGATTCTGGCCAATTGCACGCTACATCCAGCTAGAAAAATATGATACTGACAACCTTATTTAACTGGAATTTGATGTGGTTCAGAACAGAATCCATCTGCTATTAAGAGGCTCATAATGACTTACAGAATTTTAAGTTAAAGCACCATAACCCCTCCATCATAGCTGCACTGCAGATGGCTTGGACTGTTTACAAATAAGCCCTATGCCATCAAAGCAGTTATTTGAATAATGTTTAGTGAGGGCTGGTTATATAAACACCTTCAAGTATGTCTTTTTGGTAGGGTTGCTCAGGGATCATAATCTCAGTAACAGTGATGCTCTCCCATTCTTCCCTGACTTTAGGCCAGAGACAAGATCTGTATCTGAGGGCAGACTCTTTTTATATACGTAAAATATACATTGCTCCTCTTTTCTTAATTCTTTTGATATCAGGCAGGAAATGATATATTTTTTGCAGAAAGCTTCCTGTCACAAGAATCTTGAACAGTTGCAGAAATTTGCTGCCAACAAACCAGTACTTTCTAAAGCCACCCATCCTAAAATAGTGCCAAATTAGCCCTAGTACACTAGTACAGCCACTTTTCAGCAAGTCCTGAGCTTTTGTGCTGGCCAGTTTATTTAACTTTATTTTACAGCTGCAGGACACTTACCCACTGTGTGCAGCATGCTTGCTATCAGCACCTGGGCATCTTGACTTGTTTCAACATTAGTGTGATAAGCACCATTTATCTTTTTTCCTTTTGCCTCCCATGTTGGGTGACGGGTATCTTGGGTGAACAGGAGGTCTCCAGCTGTAGGAAGAGCAGTAACATAATGAAAAGAGGTGAGTATTCAGCACAGACAGGCCAGCTGAGATAGGCAGGGTATAAGACATGCTGGTCCCGTATCTGGGAAAGAAAAGCCTTGCAAAGCCCCAGGATAGCATTCCTAAAGCAGCTCTCCGTGGGGAGCATGTGGCTCTTGACAGTGCCTCCCCATGGCACGGTGGGATTGATTGAATCCATCCTGCCTTTCTGATGCCTCCTTCCTTCTAATCTATATCTGACAGGATTATTTCACACAATACAAACCCAAATGTGTCTATTTAAAGATAACCAGATAAAGTAAAAATATATCTAGAGACAGCTTGAGATTTTTTTTTTAATTAGAAAAGAATGGTTTAAAGTGCAGAGAGAATAACAGTGTGTTCTCGATCAGGGACAGGCATTAGCTTCAATATCTGATTAATCATTGTCTAAAGTGAGGATTTTGTTGTTTGGTGTAGACTTAAAGCTGTTCCCTACCCAGGACAGAAAGCCATTTGTCTCTAAAAACTCATGAGACAAAGGAACCCTCAAAATAAACTTGTTGTCTTGCAAAAATATGTGAAAGATTTTTTTTAGAAGTACAGTGTTTCAACACTGTGACTGATAAAAGCTCTTAAAAAGATTGTCATTTCTGTCAGCCATACATCCACATGACCTGCAAATGTGCAAAGCTGATTCATAAACTTAGTTTTTTCTTAATTATGACATTAGGCTGCAAGGGAAATTATAGTGTGTTGTAAATATTTTGATTTGCTCTCTGTTGTTGTGTTTGGCACATCTATCATGAGCAAAATATAGAAAATGCAGGTTCATATTAACTAACAAATTACTAATATATGAAAGAGATATGGCAGTGGTGGTACTTTATTAGAGCCGCAAATCTTTTTTTTATTATTATTTTAGCTCGAAAACCTAATAAATAAAGGATGAAAGAAACATCACCTAATTAAGGTCCTGCATTGTGGTGCTAGAACTACTGATAGAATAGCTATTTAACAAGATTGTAATGAATGTTCAATTGTTACAGCTTTGGAAGGTGTTACACAGTGGTTTCATATATTATTTCTTTTTTTCATAATTTCTTTAAACAATGCTTAATATCAGTCATGTTTGTGTTCAATTGTTTCCAATATTTTACAGGAAAGAAGAAGGCTCCAACACAGGTTTTCATTATTTGAAATTTACCATCCCAATGAATTTGATAAGTGAGAAAACTAAACCTTATTAAGCCACTGCTTTTTTTTTCCACAATGGTTATAATAAATAATTCTAGCAATAAATAAACTAAACTTTGTTAGTAAATAATACAGGGAATGCATCAAACTGAGGAGGATTAAGTGTTCCTTTCAGAATGGAGACGCATTCTTCAATGTTCAGATGCCCAGGGGTAATGTTTAATTAACCCACTCAGTTATAAATTCGTGCAGACAATTCTTCATCATTATAAAACCCATAGTGGAAAATGCCTCAGAAATTATCCTCTCTCAGACCCCAGCTAATATTAACTTGCCAATTGTTTCATCAGAAAACCATTGCAAATAAGAATGGTTAAGGGCTCTGGGGGTCCTTGGAATATTTTTATGTTCATTTGCTGCTGGTCTATGTTATCAGAGACTTGTCAAGCAAATCATCATCTTGTCCAGACTCATGGATTGGTTCTACATAGTTCTTCCCTCCCCTTCTTTGCTCATTCTGCACATGATGCCCGGCCCTTCCTGTACCCAAGTGCCCATCAGTGAGATATTTGCTATTGATACTCACACCAGACATGGCCATCAGGGCAGAGCTGTGCCACAAGAGCACAACCTGGGGACATAAACCAGCTATGAACCAGACGTGTCTTGGCCATTTGGTAGATTTTTGATATGCAAGACTACACCAAAGTTGTTGCCATAATTTATAAATACCCTTTGGATAGTGTGAGCTGGTCATGTTGACATGATATGTAACTGTTGACTGTTATTAAAGCTGGTTTAATATGGGAAGGAGGTAGACAGAAAGAGAAGAACTCTCTTGTGTCCACTTGTTGCTTTCCTGAACTACCTAGAGCCTGCTGTTTAAATAAAATCTAATCCAAACTGGGCAAAGTGCATTTGGTGTTCCCTGTTGCAACCTTCCAGAATCTTTAAACCATCACCTCTTGTGGTTCACTGAATACCTGAATGAATTATTTTCAACTGATTTGGCACCTCTTCAAAGGAACAGATGGTTCTGTCTCTACTGCAAAAGCAATAACTGCAGCAACAACAAAATAATCTGTGATTCTTCCTGGAACCTATTTAAATATAAGGGAGAGCTCTTTGACCATCTTACATTCTTGACAATTACCTCAAGGAAGAAATATATTTCCAAAGAAAACCACATTATAATTTTCTAAACAAAGTATCATATCTATGGAGCAGTTGTCTGAGACTGAGAGAGACTGAACTCTTATGGATGAGTTTCTAATAGTACCTCCCCAGCAGTACAGCAGCTGGAAGGAGAGAGGTTTTGAAAACATGGTGTTGAGGGACTTTACCAAAGCTAAAAATAAACTAATATATGTTACAAAGAAAATGGTAGAAGAAGAAGAAAATGAGGACTAAGCTCACAGAAGCACAAATGATGTGATTAGGACAATGCAGCAAAAACAGAACAGATTTCAAATAGCCAAAAATTGTCCAGGCTACCACCTACTTTCTTTTAGAGAATGTTTTTACTGGTCATGGTCTAGAAGTTATAAACCAGTATGCAGTGTATTTTTGGAATGGGATTCTCTTGAATTTGCCTTTTAATCTCTAATATTTCAGCATAGGAAAAGCAATATAATTGACAAAGTAATTTTCTGCTATTATTGAAAAAGAAATAATCAGATATATAAGATTAACATTAGGGATAAAGCCATAAATAGTCCTCATTGTATTAAATACATGCTCTTTTGAAAGTTTTAGGGGAATAGATATATAAAAAAGTGACATTCATTAAAAAGAAAACCTTTCCCTGTACAGACTAGCTGTCAAACATTAATATGAAATCTCATTTTTTCTACACATTTCTATTTTTAAATCCCAAGTAAATTCTGCAGAATATTACTATGTTACAGAAGAGATAATCTTCTGCATACAAAGACCTGTGCCAGTGTCAGTTTTCTGTCTTTTCTAGGCAACTCTAATTATTGGGATTGTGCTACAGAAGAAATATTTGGAGAGCTACTTTAGCTGAGGCAGTACTTAAACACATTTAGTTGCTGTGCCTTGTCTTTTCAGCTGCTTTTAGCCTGTGCTGTCCCTTCTGTTCAGATGGTCAATAGAGCAGGGAGAGGATCCTGCTTAAACTCAGCATGCTGAGGACTTTTCTTCTGGTCATTTTCCAGCTAGATTTGATTCTTGATCTAGTCCATTGCATGGGTCTGATGATGAGAGTGCTGCATGTGGGGGGGAGTAACTCCTAATGAGCACAGAGCCTCTAATTTAGCTCTGCTAGAGAGTAAATGCATGTCAGGCTATGGCTGGCATGGATAAATGTGTTTCTTTTCTCCTGAGTCAGGGAGAGCCAGGCTACATGAAGGAATCTTTGCTGGAGCCCCATGGATGTGCATTTACGCTGACGGGAAAGGCTTTGGGGAAGTGGTCTGGATGTCGAGGTGGCTCTCTGAGGCAGATTGCTCCAACAAGCAGGCTGACAGGGCAGGCAATTCCTGCAGTCTGGCAATAAATGTGGTCTGTTCCCTGACTAAGGTACAGCTGGTATTTAACTGAGGGGTTCGAGAGCCCTGAACATCTGTCAGAGAGGCAAACAGGTGGAACCCAGCTGTGGCCACAGTTGCTCTTACAGTTCTTGGATTATATTAAAACCTACGAAAGGCTCCTTAGATTCCCTATGGAAAGCACATTCCTTGTATGTTAACATATTGCCCTCAGCCTGTAGCCTGGCCCCTGCTCTGGGAGGGTTTCATTTTCTGTTTACACAATAAAAGCAATAGCAAGGAGACATGGAAGCACCCCTAGGTTCTAAATAATTGTATTTGCTGAAAGCACACAAGAAGCTTGACTGCACTCTCAGCACTGATCTGACGGATTTCTGACAGCTGCTTTACCCTGATGCATTGAGATCATTCTTGCAGTGTTCACAGGGAACTTACAGGGATATTTTTTTCCTGTGTGATGAAAATGATGACAACAATTAGCAGTCAGCAAACAGCCAATGGCATGATTACAGACACAGGTAGTATTTTGAAATATTTTGTGTGTTGAACAGAGCAATTTTGTTTTCCTTAAGTGCTACTTAAATATTCCTTACATTCGAACATTCCTGGGGGAAAATAAAGCATTATATAAGAAAAAGTTTAAGCATTATATAAGAAAAAGCTTAGTGAGATCAATACAGCTCATCTGTTTACATGATTCTGAGGAGGATATGTTGGGTAAAATACTCTGGGGAAAAGTTCTTTCAGTGAATGTCAAATGATAAAACTTCTATTTCATAATTAGTCATATTTAATTGCTATGAGACCTACATTTAAGCTTACTTTAAGAATCTGTTTTTCTATGGTTTACTGAAGAAAGACCAAAGATATTTTACACACGTGACTTGAGATAAAAGGTTTTTCCAGGACATAGAAAAGGTGATGCAAAATAAAATGCCATTTTTGTCCTCCTTATATGTTCAGTGGTTGACAGTTCTTAGTTTTTTTTATTTGGTACCTTCTATTTTTTGTCATTTTTCTCATTTTTCTAAATGAGTTGTAACTTTCAACCATTTTGTTGTCCATCAAAATCAGAAAACAAAGAAATCTTACTGAGTGAAAACTTTTGATTTTCAGTGCTGCCTGTTCTGCCATTCTTAGTTCAGCCTCAAATTTAGGATCTCTCAGTGGGAGAAGATGGATCTTTGGTGAAGACTGACTTTATCACAGCTTGACAGCACTTTATGATCTGCCTTAGTTTTATTGGCTTTCATGTTTTGTGTTTATTTAGCTGAAAATTGAAAATAAGTTGAAAATTCAAACCAAGTTGCAATCAGAGCTGTAGGATAGATCTGTTGTAGAGTACTACACATTAAGCTCATTTTTCTATATGAATTTCTTTTTAAAAAAAAAAACCCAACAAAACAACAAAACATTTGACCTCGCTGCTAACGATGATGGTGGACTTGAGGCTCTAAGTGCCTTACTGAGAACACTGGAAAATGCACATGGATAGCCAGATTGAAGGGAAAAATAGCTCTGAAGTCAATCTCTCTATGAGAGACAGCTGAGGCTGCTGGGAATCACCTGTGTAGGCACAAGGGTTTTCCATATTCATAGAACTATGGAATGGCTTGGGTTTGAAGGGACCTTAGAGATCATTCAGTTCCCACCCATGGTCAGGGACACCTTCCTCTATCCCAGCTTGCTCCAAGCCCCATCCAACCTGGCCTTGGACACTTCCAGGGGTGGGGCAGCCACAGCTTCTGGGTAACCTGTGCCAGCACCTCGCCTGTACTGCTTTGTAAATAATCCAGTCTCCCTAAAATCCTGCTGAGTTGAGAAGTACAGTTCATAGAAAAGGAGTATTGGAGGAATGATTTGTAATTAAAAAGGCTTCACATCAGTGCTGGTTTATTTCCTGGAGTCAGGAAAGCTCTTCTGCACAGGTGTGAAAGGTCCTGCTGTGTCTTTGGGCGATGCTGATACACACGTGGGCTCTTCCTTTTGGTGGAACGGGAAAGCTCTTCACTCCCCCTCTGTCCAGAGGGTTCTCAAAGCTTAGCTTAAACTGCATTTTCAGGCCACTGTAGCCAGTGTCTGTGGGGTTGTTTTAATGGAAATTAGCATCAGTCCCTTACTGAGGGTGAAGCAATCAAACAGAGAAAGGTTCAAGAAGAGAAACAGACATGTAGAACTCTGAAATAATATAAAAGTATTATTTTTTTAAAAGTAATCTTAAGAAGTATTCATTTTTCTGTTAGGTAATAACAAGAACTTTCTCTTGTTTTGATCTGTCGTACCTCAGCTTTAAAAGAAAGGTCTAGCAATTTTCTTCCCCTTTCTCTTACCTATTCCACAACTCAAGTTGTACAGGCTTTTCAAGGTCAAGTGTGCTTTCATGCCTTCAGCATGTTTCTGTTAGGGTGCCATGATGTAGGACTGTGTTTAGCTGATAGTCTTGGACAACTCAATTTGTTGTTTGGTGTTTTACAGAGATGTAAAATGGGACAGTGACATGTCAGGTACATGGCAGGTGTGTTCTGAAGATTTGTCACAAATTATCTGCAGGAAACCGTGGGAACATCATAAGAAGTTTCATGTTTAACTTTTAATGTGTTGCAGATTGTTGAAGGAAATAAAGGGGACCAGACAGAAGGGCAAGGAGGTGGGAATTTCTGTGATGAGTACTGCTGCTTTCACTTGTCTATGCCTGCTTTGTGTCTTGCCTAATTAGCTCATATTTAATCTCTTGGAGCAAAGAGTTCCCAGCTACAAGTTTGTCCATGACAATCACAGTGAGATCCTGCTAGGGGACTGTTCCAGCAGTGATAACTGTTTTCAGTGTCACATGTCTTTTTCTTTTTTTCCTAATGAAAATGCGCAAATTAAAGACCATAACTGGGATGTTTACAGCTGCAACATGGTGAACAAACAGATAAGGTAATTTTACCCCTTCTGTTAGTTACCAAAGCAACACTATAAAGATCCTTTTAATTTAGTTTAGTGCTGTGAAGATTAAAGCTTAATTAAAATGGTGATATTAAAAAAAAAATTGAAACCTGAAACAGCATAGGAAAAATAGCAAGATGTAATTATGGTCCAGTGAATGCTTATCACTTGTTATGAAGCTTTAGAGAAAAGGCATTTTTTTCTCTCTATTGAGAATAATTTTATTCTGATCATAAATTTGAATGACTGGAACAACCTAGGATCATAGCTGTTTATAAATTAATAAGGACAGTTGGAAGGAATGCATTATTCTACTCATAAAAAAGGGGATACTTAGTTTTCCTTTGCTGGTACATTTCCTAAAAAAATTCTCTTTCATAGTCATGAGGGAGAAAGACCCTATGAAGACAAAAGAATTTCCTGTATTCTAGTATTTCACATGGCTTGCGTAGAAATTCAGCTATTTAGTATTAAATGATCTCTTGCTTTCAAATTGTTTAGTAAACATACCCTATTGTGAATTTGGAAGGTGTTAGATTTTCAAATGGTTTTAACTGGCACCACTTCTTTTTATCAACAGCTACACTGATTTGTACTGGGTGAAAAGATATGTGAAGGACTCAGTGTGATATAATTATTAGAGATTCCTCCAGGAATATGACTTTTGTTGGCTAGTTAAACTTTTTTTTTTTGGCCAGATTCCTCCTAATGAGTTTAAAATCATTGTGGGGAAGCCATACAGTTGCCCAGTAGAAGGCAAACCAGGACATGAGACAATATTCTTTCACTGCAAAATTCCAAGTAGAATGAGCAGGAGCACTGGAGAAAGAGCAGTTCCAGCTTGTCAGCTTTGTTGAGAGGTATCTTTCCACAGGCTTCCAGAAGTGAGTTGGTGAGATGCCATAGCTGGTGCTCTGGAGAAGTAGCTCCAAATACCACAGGACTAAAAATGCCCTTTTACACGCTCCCTCTGTTCATCTGCTCAAGCATTTTAAAACTCCTGTTAACTACGTATCACACATTACTTCTGGGCACAGAATCATTAGGAAAATTAGACATTTAGCCTTGCATCAAAGCAGCATTATATTTATACTATACAGTGATGACTGCTGTTGAGACACAACTCAGCCTGGTAACTTGACTCTTTGCCCCAGGATGCTGTGGAAAGCAAAAGGTCACTGGACTTCAAGAACAAACATGGAAAATGAATCCACTGAGATGGCTGAAACTGTGCCTGGCCCTGGATGTCTGTATACTGCAAAGGACTGGAGGATGGGGGAGCACACAGGTGATGTATTTCATCATTCTGCCCTGTTCCTGGAGTCTTTCCTGATAACATGTTTCACCCACTGCTGGAGAAAAGATATATTGCCTGTAGTTTTGGTCAGGTCCTGTACAACACTTCTGATACCAAACAATTCTGGCAAACAAAAATTTTAGGTTTAAAAATATTGCCTTTCTTTTCCTAAACAAGGTGCAAATGAATTTCCTGGCTTCCAGGCTGTCATATACATACATACATACATACATACATATATATGTGAGTTCTCCACAGGTCTGCAACTCAGTTAGTTATTTCAGGATACATTTTTGTTTTGGTTAGCAAGTATAAATCTCTCTGATGGTGTATTATAAATCTCTCTGGTGCTGTTGCTGCAAAACTTAAAACCCTTTTAACCAGGTAGCACTCCAGGAAACTCTCCCGCACCCACCAGCTTGGATCACTGTCTTTGAGGAACTGTAGATAATGGGCACATGAAGGGCTGTACAATTTAGTATCATCCTGGAGCAAGTGCAGTTAAAAATTATAATCAAATATAATTGCAGTCTTAAGAAAAGTGAAGTATTTTTCTTCACAAAGAATTACTAGTCTCTTATATATGTTTTCAGAAAAAAAAAAAGAAAAAGCCATGGAAATTTATTCTAGAATGCCATTGTACAATTTACCCTGCCAGGGGCTCAGGCTATTTATGTTTTTGACTGCACTGTCTTCACTAAACTTAAAAAAATATATCAATTACCATGGTAACCACTGCATCGCACAATAAAACCTTGTATACACCACTTACATCTTTAAAGAGGCAGAGTCTGGGATGAAATGGTAGTCTTCATTTTTTAACAATAATATTTTTCTTAGAAAATGCTTCTTTTGTTGTTTTATCAATAAATTATAAATTTGCATTTAAAAGCAGCATATACAAAAGAGCATCTAAAATAATTTTGTCTTAAGAATGTTAAATTTATGAGAGCTGTTCATGCAGGTGAGATCACTGAGCTGTAAGGGATGGTAGAGAATGGGTGTGAGATGACAATACTCTTTAGTTCTTTCTGTTAATTCTCCTATGCACTATTTCTTCATTTTACAATTTTTATTGCAGTACAGTGTGGATATCACAAGAAGGTCACACTGGTCACATATATTTATATATGCCCGCTATATATATGGGGCTACATTTTCAAACTGATTTTTACAGGTATCATCCTGTGGAAAAAAAAAAGTGGAAGCCATTCCATCTGTCTCCAACTTTTTAATAAAGCTTGATAATTTCATATGAGAGCACTTAGCCCTTTGATAATGCTGCTCATTTCTCACCTCTCAGTTCACATGGAACACCCACGTCGCAGAGCTGCTCTGTGTGCAAGTAGGAAGCGTCACAGGGAGCTGACATAGGAAAGCTTGGAGGCAGAGCACTGTTGGTTTGCCTGGCTGCTGCTTTGGGCTCTACCAGGGCTGTTAGAGAGCATCAGGATTTCAGAGCTGAATATTCCTGTCTGCATCAAACAGCTGGGGGTCTATTCCGGGTAGCACCAGTGAGTTATACAATTATTTTTGTGATTCAAACTAGATCTAAGGCAAAGAGCAAGGATCCTATCTGACATCTGGGAGAAGTCTGACATTTTGAATTAGTCCCATGCATTCCATTGAAGTGCCATGCATGCACTGTGCCTGTGGCTTTAGAGTGTGACCATATCCTTCTGCCATATCATGCAAAGTTTCTGGCAAAGCTCTGTGTTGGTGTAGCCCTGGTCATGCTGGAATCAGTTTCCCACTGAAATAAGCAGAATCTGAGACTCCCTCTCCCTGCACTCTGGAAATTCTTCATTTTTCTGGTAAGCAGAGATGTTTACTAATATTTAGCTTTCAGCAATTTTTTTAATGACTGAATTATAAAACCAGGAAATATGAGTTTATAATGAAAATGACAGCACCACATTAAAAATAGCAGGAGCAGTGGGTACAGTAATGTTATCCTTGCTTTGGTTTTAATTCCTTCTCCAAATGAGCTCTGCTTCCTGCAGCACTGGAGGTAAAGAATCTGAGCACCTGATGCTCTGACCCTGCCATGTGTGGGTGTGTGCCTGCTCCCTTGCTGTCTCAGCACACAGCTGAATTTTGAGCTATGCTGCACCACTCCAAGTGGGAGGGGAGAGGCAAGAAACAAAGGGATGGGATGTAGTTATCGAGGGATTAAATGTTTCCTTTTTTTAAATTAGTTATATAACAAGGAAATTACGATAATTTGACTTGTATTCTCATTTACATACATGTAACCAACTAAGTAAGAAAAGCCCAAACTCCTGTTTCTGGAAAAACGAAAGATCTTTCCTTTTTGTCCTGGTACCTGCAGCCTTTGCATTATTTTGCATTTTTCTGCAGTGCTGCTTGTCTTTTTGGGTAATCTGAGTATGTCTCAGCTTCCATCTAGTGCATAATCATCTCAGGGCTAATGGATGTAGGATAATCTCCCACAATTTAAAATATTTCTGGTTAACTAAAATTTTTGGGGTTGCAGTAGTGATGTCTGGGTGAAGTTTAACAGCCTGGGACAGTGTGGAGGGCAGAGCAGCCACCAGCAACAGTGCCTTTGAGGGAGGGCACTTTGGAAGTGTTGAAAGTTTCACTTTACACTTCCTTCTGTCCCCATTTCCCTCATCCTTTCATCTGCATGTGCCTATCTTCTGTCAGGAGCTTATCTGACTGAATGCTGGGTGGAAGATTAGGAAATGAGTAAATTAATGTTATTTAAATATCTGTTTTAACAGAGTGTCACATATCTAAACACAGGGGTGGGATTTCATTGCACCAGCCACTGATTCTGGATGTGCAGGGGATTGCTGTGTCCATCAAGGCAATCCTTTACAATTAGTCATTCTTGACTGAAAGTTATTATTATGAGAGCTGCTAATGAATTACTTTTTGAAAGTCATTCTAATGTCAGAGTGTGGAGGGCTGTGAAAGTAAAGGAAAAGTTTGCCTAATGAAACTGGAAGAGAATAGTGGAGTCAAGGGAAATAAAATACTCATGGATTAAGCTGGAGGACAAGAGATAGTAAAAGTAAAATGAGGGAAGACTACGAATTGAAAGGAGTGCAGAAAAGTTGAGACATAAACAGAGACAAGCTGTGGGCTGAAGAAAGAGAGGTGGTTACATTTCTTCAGCAAACTTCCTAAAAATGTCAAAGGGCAGTGAGAAAGGAAGGACCACTTTGCATAACACGCTGCTCCTTAGAGCAGTGCAATTTATCCCAGCATTAGAAATATTTTAAGTATATTTAAGTATTTTAAATAACAGTTTACATTACTATGGCAACCATGTAAACTGGCCACTTTCGTTCTCTACTCCAAAATAAAAGGGCATAAAATCCCCAAACATTTTTCTGCATCTCACGTAGCCCTATAACCCCCTTGTGAATTAGTTCATGGTGGTTACAATTAAGAGTTTCTCATTGGCCCTTGCCACTTGTCTATTCTACTTTTGTTTCTTTTCACCTGAAATATCTCCCTCAGAGGCAGGATCTCATTAATCACTGTCTTTCCCAGTAGAATAACTCGACTGATTTTCAGAGATTACCTGTAACATGTAAGTAACACATTGACAAATGAGCCCTTGAAATTCCATGCTTAATCTCTGTGGTGAAATACCATTTCTGTTAATATTGCAGTTTCTTCACTTTAGATAATTGCACCTTTCTTGATTGTCAGATATTCAGTGAAATAAGTGGGAGGAGAAGAATGACTGTAACTGAATCATTTGTGAAATGACATTCCCTTTCTTCTCCTCCCCAATTACACCACCTTTATGACACAACATAGAGAAAATGATGCTTTCCTATCCAAGGGAGAGGAATAAGTTGACTGACATAAGGTTGACATTCACAGCCCCAGTATCTGACTGCTGACCACGTCAGCCAGAACGAGTCTCAGTCCCTACACAGGATGGTTTTTCAAGTATTTTCAAAATAAATAAGAAAATATTGAATGAATCCTTTAAATGCCACTGATTGTATTAACAAGCAATAGCTTTGGATCCAGCCTGTTCTCTTTTGCTCAGGACTATGTTTCCTCTGGCCAGCCCATGCCCACGGCAGTGACTGGTGAAAAAGAAACAGTTTTTTTGTTGTTGATATTATAATTTAAGAACAGTGTTACATCTCTATACTTTTAATGGATGGTCCTCTTTCTAAAAATGATGTATTTAAACAGCTGCTGAATCTTTTATATGCAATTTCTGTGAAAACAATGTCTCCCTGACTGCTTGCCTGTCAGCTCCTATTGTGAGAATTAGAAAAGGGCAGTGCAAGCAAGTAAAAGCGCTCTGGGTTTTTGAGATCTAATCTTTGTAAGAAAAGGACTTTGAGCTGGGAGCAGTAATGCATTGTGGTGCAGCAGTGCACAAGCAGTAGTACTTTTAAAAATTTTTTTTCTTGTCCTGATTAATTGGTTCAGTGTTAAGTGAGGTAACAGTTTAAAGAACTAACTCATTATGTGAAATTAGTCTGTCTGCTGTGATACTTAAAGTCATCTTGCAACACTCTGGAGCTCAGTGCATAAAATATTACATTGGTAAGTAACTCTCCCGCTGGATAGAGCCTTTTCTTTCAGAAGTTAACCTACAGATATGAGAAATCCATCCTTGCACATAGTGTCTGATCCAGTGCCAGTGCCTAAGGATGTTCTTGGAAAGATTCCCATCTTTAAACACTGGATTGGGGTCTGTGGTGCAGTAGCTAAAGTGCTGAGGGTTCTACTTGCAGCAATAAAATAAGCATTACTGCTAAAGTAGGAAAAAGGCTGCAAGAACATAGGTTGACAGTGAAATAGTGACAAGAAAAATCAAGAACTGTGTGAAGCCAGAAAAGGGGAATTTATAGAGAAAAAATTTGGAAATAATGATTAAAATAATAGGTGTTTTTCCCAGCTTGTTGTCACCTGTTGAAACATACATGCAAGGGAAGAACAAGGTGTTTTTCTCCACTCAGATAAATATGATACCAATTTCAAAGGTGTGAAGTATAGGACACAAACATCACACAGTGAAGTTGAGGGTTATTACTGTGGAATAGCCAAGGTACAAATGTTGAGATGCCATGTACTTTCTCCCCAGGCTGGCATAATTAGATGGCTGCAAGATAAGATATTGTTGCCCAGAATTACAGAAGATGGTGGAAACTGGCAAAACAGCACATAGTCTTGAAGACACACTCAGCAGGGAAGGAGACAATTCCTGCAGGGAGTTGTAGTAGGTTTTCTGAGATTTTTGTCCTTATATTTACCAGCCTGAAGACAACAGACTCATCTCTAACTTACACCAGAAGTGCAGTAAACAAAACCTGGTGCAGAAGCTTAAGTGATAAGTTCACGATAATGTATATTAATTTGGTAAACCATGAGGAAAGAAGGCTTTTTGCTCATGTATTTGCACATTTTGTGCCACGAGCTTTTGATCCATGTATCCCTGTCTCTTTGTAATTGCAACTGTGTGTTATTAAATCTGACATCAGAATTTATGAGTTCCTGGTGCCCAGTCATGTGCTTTGAAGAATAAAGCATGCATAAGCAAATTAACCAAACCAGTAACCTCTCTGTACATGCAAGAATTGTGGTATTTTGCATTGTAGCAAAGCTAGAAGCCAACAAAGGGATTGGTTTCTCTCCCAGAGCTACAGTGAATTTGATGGCATTGCACAGACTTGGACGTATATTAAACAGAGCCATGTTTACTTGTGCTGCATAAGAATCACAGGGGGAAGCAAAACCAGTGTTTTCCAAATGGAATAGACAGGAGCCGTGAAGAAAAGAAATGGTGTTTTCAAGCTTCTTTGAAAGGTAACACAAACAGTGCACAGAGTAAAAAAATCTTTGAAGAAAAAGCACTTGCCAATGTCTTCTTCATTCTGCATTTAACTTGTTTTGGGGGATTAAGGGATGGTAGGTCCTTAGTATTATTTTAAAAGGTGGGGGTTGTCTATGTGTGAATAAGCAGACTTTGAAATTGATGTTTTGAATTGGAAGCTGTACAATGCATCTGTACATCTTGACAGCAACAGAAGACAGTCAGATTTTGGAGGAGCACTTAGATGACACCGAGAGTGCATGATGCAGTGGTGTAATGAAAGAGATCAATGTTAAAAAGAATGTAACACCACTGAGGAGTACACACAGATCAATACTCTTGTAAGCCATGGAGTATAATCCTGCTATATAGATCTTGTTAGATAGTACACTCAATTCTAGGAAGACACATTTTTCTGCGTTTCTCAAATGTACCTTTGACTTACCTATCCTAAAAATAGTCCTGCTTTTGGAATTTAAAAGCTTGAATCTTTGTCTTCCCACCCATACATGCTAAGGAAAAGATGCAGTGCTATTAGTAAACTCCCAATCCTCAAAAATGTGACATACAAAGATAAGATGGACAGTCAGCAATGTGTGGGGATCTGTTGATCCATTGCTTTTCCTGTTTCACATGTTCCCCCTGTTCCCTGCCCTAGCCCTGGCCACTCCCTCTGTTTCTCCCTATTTGCTCCTGTACCCCAACCCCACCCAGGGACCACCCTTGGGCCCCTGACAAAACCATCCCTCACTCAGACCACATCATCGTCTCTCTACTTCTGAACATCACGGGGACAAGATGTGATTAAAGCCATCTCAAACCCTCATGAGAGACCCTTCTCTACCTTCTTTACCATCCACCGCCCTGTAACGCTGCTGGCTGCCAGAGCCAGATCACGGGGCTGTCCAAAATGGACTCTGGGATGTGACTGATTGCATGGCCTTAGAAAATCCTCACTGAGCTCTCAGGGAGCAGCAGCCTGCCAGGCAGAGTCTAGTGGTTATAACAGCAATGAGCTGTGTTTCATCAAGTTTTTGAAAAATTGTTTTGTTCCTCTTCCCTCTTACTGCCCCCTCTTTTTCTTTAAGGAAAATATTCTAAGCACTATTAGTGAAAATGCGGGCTCAAGAGAAAGGGGGAGGTCAGTCTTGCAGCCCTCACTTACGCTGTGCAAAAAACTTGCCTACAGTTTTTTTCCATCTCCTAATTTTGAAAGCTTAAAACCATTACAAAAGATCATAGAGTTGCTCTCGTTTCTTGATGCCTGGATAGCCCTGGCATCATTCAACCTTCATGGTTTGTGTCTTAAGTTTGCCAACCCATGTTATCCCTGCTCAGGATGTTTGTTACTGCCAGGATTGATACTGTGAAAAAATTTTTCTTAGAAATGAGCAGACTAAGGAGTGAATGGGAAGAACCTGCACTTTGACTTTCATGTTTGGATCCTGCAGGGTCATGAGAGGCATCAGAAGCACATCCTGCCATGTGTCTTATGGAAACTTGGTACCTAATACGGAGAGGGCAATGGTAATGGCATTCCTTTCTCATTTTTGTTCTAGCTTGTTTTAAGGCCAGATTTCCTTGAAAAGGTACAAGCCCTTAGAATGAACAGGTCCTTGATTCCATTTCATCTGCAGACCTGACTGCTACTCTCTGTAGAAAGGGAAATGTATCTCAGCTTCTAATTTTCATCTGTCTTCTACTTTTCCCTAATGCAGGGGTTGTTGGTTTTTTTTAACTTGTAAATTCCAAAGGAAGCTATGAGTTCTACTCCTCTGTTTTCAGATATCAGTTGTTTTTACACATTTCCTCTATGAGATGACTTTGTTTTGAATTTCTTTGTCATGGAAAGTATGAATGTTTCTAAAGAGTGGAGAAGCTAAAGCAAATAAAGATAAATTAATAAATACATAATTAAAGTGTTGCTTCAGGGAAAAGTTTCTAGGCCTAATCTAATAACAATGACTGGAGATACTATTAGTATTGTGTGTTGATCCTGGATCCCTTGGGATAGTCAAATAATTAAGCTTGTGTTTTCCAGTCCCTTTTGGCTTTAATAGCTATTATGATCATTAAGTGTAACCTGCCACAGACTGGTTTCTAAATGCCTCTGTGAGTCCAAGACCAACTCTGTGTCCCTTCATAAGGGAACTGGTTTGATGAGAAATAAAAGTCCCTCAAGACACTATTCTCACTTTTGTTCTTTTCCTTCCAAGTATCCACAGCCAGCAACTTTTCACAGTTCTTGCTGAGCTGCAGTTAATCTTTACTCCTTCTGACACTATGGCAGCTCTAAAATGCCATTGCACTTGCCTGCATTTATCCTCCTTGTCCCAGTGTTTGTGACTGCACTCCATCCACTGCAGTCCTGGCTCTGTGAGTGCTGAGCTGAAAGATTCAAACTGAATTGTCACCACTGAAAAAGCTGCTCTTAAGTAGATGCTCTTCATGATGCAGCCCTGGCTTCAGAAAGTTCAGTGTTACCAGAAAGCCTTCAGCCCTAGTTTCTTCCAGAATATTGCAAACATTTCTTTTGCTTGCATGGCAGAAAGCACACACTTGTTGTAGGGGTTGTTCCCCATCACATTAATTGGTGATGCTGGCAGCTGACGCAGCTCCAAGTGAGGAAATCCACTTTCCCTGATGCAGAAAGAAGCAACAGCAATACACAAACAGAGCCAGGCACAGGCTTTTGACTGATCTGTCACTCCTTGCTGAACTTGCCTGAAATTTATTGCCAGTTAGACAGCATTTCCCTCTGTTTACTGATTTGATTGAAAGGATGATTTATCAAGGCTCAGCATCACATTGAGTGCTGCTCTCTGCTCTGAAGGGTAATGAGTTGTAGACACATCTCATTCTCCTTCCCCATGTGTCTGTGAGGGTGCTGGAGAAGGTGAGAGTCTGCTGGCTTTGGTGTGACACACAGACAGTTCTGCTGGGAGGGGCTGGCCCTGCTGGCTCCCGGGACCACCGTGACTCCCC
>NW_008236696.1:2416255-2448793 GCF_000691975.1 Corvus brachyrhynchos | reverse complement strand
CCAGCCCCAGCCTGCATCCCCCACTTCCTGCAGGACAGGATGTACTGTGTTTGTCAGGAGGTTGCAGGTAGCTGCACAAAGACATAAAAGGAGCGGCTATGGCAGAGAGGGAGTGGAATGGGAAATGACAGCAGGAGGGACAATGACAGTGGTAATGAAATAAAAGGATTAGAAATACCAGAAAGTGAAATGACAGCTTGCTGTTGTCACTGCTGTGACAGTCCCTACTGTCTCTGGGTACCATGGCTTGGTGCTGTTGAGCACTGCTTTGGTTAACTACTGTGGCACAGTCCCATCACAGCACAGGGGGAACCAACACCTTCTCTCTGAGTGGGTATTTGTTTTGGTTATGGGGAGTTCTCCTTAAGCAGTGCTGGTATTTGTTTCAATCACAACAAAACCCATCGTCTCACCTTAATTTACAGAGTCATAACTAGCAGTATTTCTTTTCAGCATAAAGAGTGAATTGGAACAAATACCACTATTTATCAACTGTAATGCAGTTCTTTATAAAGGTCTTATGTGAGCAAAGAATAAAAATGCAATGATAGTTTCACAATAAATACTCTAAATCCTTTATTGCCTATTTATGGTGTAATCTCTCTACAGTTGTGCAATATATGACTGTTTAGAAAAAGATCTAGAATACGGTTATATGTTTTATTTACCAGGAGATGGCAATGGTGATCTACTGCAGTATTAACTTATATACAAGGCCCACGCAAGTCTTCCACAACATCACAAAGTTCAGTATGAATGAAATCAAAGTATTCCAATACTGCTTTTGCCTTCCTTATTTCTAACTTGTTTCAGTTGCTGCTATTCATTGTATTTTTTCCTCTCATTTTTTGATTGAAATTGCTGTCACTACATTTTTAAAGATGTCTAAATCCAATCCTCCTGGTATTCTAGAAAACAGAATATTATTTAAAAACAGATCAGCCAATACCATTGAATAAGACATGCCACGTGTCAGAAAAAAAATCAAATGATTGATGAAAGTAAAAGTTTAAAAAATACATTTAGCTTTATAGTATCAAAATTGAACTTGAGCAGTTAATGAAAAATAAATTATTGGTTATGCTACTAAAAAGCAGGGTATGATTTTCTATTTGGCTGCTTGAAGTATGGTTTTAAAGTATGCATATGCCAAAATTTTTATGTAATTTGAAATTAACTGAGGTCTGCAATGTTGTCTGAGTTGTCACATTACCTTAACCTGTAGTAAGGCATTCATCATTCTTGTAAATTAGTGCAGCACTGATGTTCACGTGAAGATCACTGCCATAAACACAGAGTAAAAGTTTGGCTTCTTATGGGGTAGCTTTATGTTCCTTTATATCATTCTCCACATGATTCTCCATTTTTCACTCTTCTTCCCAGAGCTTGCACAAGTTGACCAATAGGTTTTTGCATGTTTATTAGGTATCTGGCAGATTTCAAGCTGAAGCAATAGCAGGTGAGTGTCACTGCTCTCCTCAGCTACATCCCTGTCTGTTTGGAGCTGCCCTGGGACACTGTTGCATATCTAATCCTGCTCTGAAGCAGATCTGGACCTACTACAGCAGTGACCATCTTTCACCAGGGAAATACTCCCATGGTTGGCTTTTCCTCTGGTATTCTGAAATACAAAGTCCATGTCTCAAACAATGATTATGTGGCTCTCAGCTGGGAGGGTTATCCACCCTCAAGTTAAATAAATGATTTAACTGAATTTACAAATACCAGCATTTTTACCTTTCCATTGCTCCTATTTTAGTGTTACTAAAAAAGCCAGCCAGGACCTTAGACATGTGAGACTGTAAGGGGAGCATGGAGGAGGTAAGGAGTACTTATCTGTAACAACAGATGATAAGAGGGAAAACCCCGTTGTTTTACTCGTGAAAATCTCGATTTTCTACTGTTTTTACTGTTTCAACTGCATTTAATTTTCTTAAGTTCTTCTTCACCACAGTGTCTACCTTCCTACAGTATCTTTCCTTTGCTCTGCATTAAGTGGTGCTCAATCAAACCTTATCTCTACATGGAAGAAAAAGCAAATTTAGAGCATACGGAAAGTATTTCACTTAAGTCTGCCCTCTCCACACCTTCGTATCAGACAACTTTTGTGTTGGGATCTGCCTGCTCAGTACTCATGATATAGAGGAAGAGCTGGCTCCACCTAATCAGTAACAGGAAACCCCTATGTCCACAAAAGCAATCACACATTTCACATCTGCAGTATCTTCCCTCTCCACAGACACAGGGTACAACGAGACAGAGGTAAGGAAGACCTTTGTCAGTCTTTTTTCCAACAAGGAGATTGATCTATGGAGCAAAATAAACTGAGTGAAAGCAGCAGAAGAAACAGGGAGTGGGGTTTGGAGTCTGTTGGTTGCTGGTGCCTTGCTGTATCAACCAAGCAGACTTTCTGTTTCCCTCTCACATTTTTGTATCTCTTTACATTCCTCTGCATAACAGCACAAAGCCAATCAATACACTCAGCTCTGGATTCCTCTCTGTGCACCAGGGCAGCCACAGGATTCTCCTTATGGAGAGGTTCTCCAGCAGCTCTGATCTAACAGGGCTGGGAATCACCCCAGTGGTGTTCATACCTCTTCAAAGGACAAGTTTTGAGAAAGGGCAAAACGATGTTCAGACTGACAGCTGCTCACACAAAATCCCTTGTTTTCTCTGCTTGGTCTCTTGCTGTGAATACCCACATTCATGTCAGCTCTGTGAAGAGAGGAATTTTGAGTTTCCCTTTTCCTACCACTTATTTAGTTCCCTTGTCTTACCAACTTAGATCGTGCTTACGTTCTAGTACAGACTAGAGATACAAATGTTAGCTTGAAAGGAATTAGCTCAGCCATCTCTTTACTTTGCTAAAATCTGTCCTGTAAACATACCAGACTGCAGGCTCTTGAGAATGGGACTGCTTACAGCCTTGTTTTTACATTGTTTAGTACAACAGGGCCAAAGAAGAGAGGCTTTGGGTGCCCCTGGAGCTCCAATAATTTTCACAGTGATCTAGAGGGAGAAGAAAGGCCAGACTTAGAGGTGAGTGGTTCATAATGGGTCAAGAGAAGTTTAAATTTCTGAATTATAAAGTTGTAAAAAAGATTCAAAGGGAAGTAAGGGCATACTCAGCCCACTCTTTGATAGTACAATACATAAAAACCAGATTTTGTAGGAGTATAATAAAAGATTATATAGGAGTATAATAAAACTCAGACACAAGTCTGAAAAATTCATTAGTTTCTGCCATGACTAAAATAAGCACTGTCTAGGAAAACTATTTTGCAATGGTAATGAAAAAGCAAGTGGAAAAGCAAGTGTTAGCACCAGTACTGCAATGTGAAATAATTTCTGTATACTCAGATCTGTCATTGTGAACAATGTTGTTGATTATAAACCACATCAAATTCCCAGTCCCCCAAGACATGTTTTATTTTGCAGTTTTTCTAGTAATTATGAAATCAAAAGAATGCTATCAAGTTTTACCACAATTAAGCTAAATATATACTTAAATGATATAACATAGTTGGTAATTGCAGTATCTCTCTAACTTCCTTCCAAGGAACTGTTGGCATCGTTTCTCAAGCATTTTCAGGGGTGGCTGCTAATGATAATGACAATGCTCAGCTCTCTCATAATTTTATAATTTCAAAGATACTTGAATCCAATTTTGAATAAAGATTTGACCTGCAGAGCTTCATTCTTGTGAGCTGATAAGACAAGTCTCCTAGTTTGAATGGATTTTATGGCCTCTTCAATGTGTGTGGGTTTGATAGAAGAGAGGATGACACAGACTTATGGCCCTGTGAGCAGTTCTCTGAGAACAGGTCTGTATCCAGTCACTTGTGAGATAGTGCTCACCTGTAAAACCATCACCATGTCATCGTGCTGAAGACCTTAGGGCTCCAGGAAATAAAAATGCTTGTCTTAGGTCCTCAGTGAGAGAACAGCCATGTGCTACAGTGCTTCAAGCAATTGCCACTTGCCTGGGGTCTGGCCAGAGTGTTGTGTCGGTGATGGGCCTGGGAGGCAGGAAGTTTGTTCCAGTACTTTTCTCAAAGTCTGTCAGCTGCATAAATAGCTTAAGAGACCGTTCAGTATTCTCCACCAAACTGGGACTCTCACTACTTTGGCAGTTTTGTCTTCCTGCAGCTGATCATCACTGCCATTCTGGCCACCAAAACTGAGCGTGTACTCCAAATTTATGTTTACAGATACTGGAATCCACCTTGTAAGAAAAGACAAGGCAAGTTTATTTATAGTTCTACCACTGACAACATTTATTTATATATATTTGTTCAGAAAGATAAAATCTCAATGAACTTGATGATCTTGAAGGTCTTTTCTGACCTTATTGATTCTAAAATGATTCTCATTACCTGGTTTTAAATATCCTGTCTTCATCTGACCTTGCTTATTATATATGATACCATTTGTCTGAGAGGCATTTTTCTGTCTAACTGAATACTACCTTTCAAATAATTTGGTTTAATAATTGACTTTTTTCTCAGGTCACTGAATGGCAAAGGTCAGACAAAGCAAAGACAGAACACATCTACTTCAAATACTGCTTGCCTAACTAGAATTATAAATTGTGATAAGTATGGCATAATGAAACTATTATGGTTATATATAAAATGGTGTTTCTTTACTGAATTAGATAGATTAGACAAGTAAATGAGTTTACATAAAAGAGTGCAGAGTTTTTAAAGTTTCTAGGTTTATGAGTGTAATGAGCCAGATTTTATTTAATGTTATGTGCAAGTTGGTATATTTTGGAATGCATGATAACATGTTCAGATTCCTTCTAGAATATGAAATTGTCACTGAGATTTTTAAAAGCAGCTCTAACGGGTCCAAAACCATTGGAAAATAAAATTTTGTAAAGTGCACTAAAAGAAAAAGAAGGGTTTCCTCTATGCCTTTTAAACAACAATAAAGAAAAGACAAAGCATTTAATTTTTCCCCTTTTTTAAATGCCTTCTGGAAGCACAACATCCTCCTGTATATTTCCCAGTTTGTGCATATAGAGAGTATATTTGCCTTTTGCTTTTTCCTGCTAAAATCAGCCAGTGCAGTTAGGTTGTGGGTGTAATCACCTGGGTATTTGCTATGGTGAATATAGCACTGAGAAACCTTTGTTTTCTCTTTAGGAAACAGTGAGATCTTAAGGTTGTCTTCATGAAACTGTCCACTGGATGACTATGTTAAAGAAACTAAGAATGAACGGGGAGAAAAGGTAATTACAAGAAAAGGAATTTCTGGCCATATGCAGAACTACGTCTATCACAGTGCATGTGTATTTTTCATTACCTGCATGAGATAAAGATTTCTCAGCTCAACTGCATGAAAGGGATTATTTTATGTCTGTTGAAAGATATCTATTTCTATTGGAATTTCTGATTAGCCTGTTATGTTCCCTGGGTGATTAGTTCTGAATACTTTTCCATTTTGAGAGCTCATCATTCATACCCTGTGCGTGTCCCAGCACCTCTCCCTTGATCAGAGGTAGACAGCACGTTTTTTGCCAATTGCTGACATGCACAGACCAAGCTGAAGCTCAGCTTTTTTGTGTCTCCACCACTACAAAACTTAAGGGCAAACATAACCTAGGTTTTAAACCATTTCAAGCAACACCGAGGTCAGCACAGGTTAAACTGCTCGGTTTTTTTTAATTTTCTGAATGAATTTTGCAGCTTGAACTGTGTGCTCTGTGCTTCTGAAGAGAGATTTCTGCCATTGCCAGCGTGACTGCTTTACATGATGTTTGGCTACACCCCTATAGCACCGCAGGCACACGCTGCTGTCCAAGGACAGTCTAAGAAATTGCACACTGGGAGTACAAATACTCATCTCTATGGTTGTGTGAAGGCTTAATGATCAGTTTTGGACCTGTCTAAAACTACTTTTGTGCTATACTTCCAAAAAACCTCCATCCAGGTCCAGTTTTTTTTTCTCTCTGCTTATCTCACTTTCCATTGTCACAAAATGAGAGCAGAAGCCCAGGCACTATTTCACACAGCTTAACAGACTTGACAGATAATTTTGTTCAAGAAAAATCTTAACATGTTGCATCTGTAGTAGAAATGATTCAGGTAGTCAGAGACTAGGACTTTGAAATCTTTCTCTGTTGAATATAATTATATATTAACAAGTGCAACAAAATGTGTATAGGCTGCTGTAAGTCCTCATTTCTTTGCCAGAAGACTGTGCTTTGCTTTGTGTGGAGAACCCAACCAGAGCGAGCTGGAACTGCTCGAGACAAACTAACCAAGTTTATGCTATGCTGTCACTCATGGGAATGTTTCTCTCATGAACCAAACTGTCTTTACTCTTCTATCCAGTTATTTTACAATAGAGATTATTCTGAGTAGTAGCAAGTAAACAAAGTAAACCTCTTCTTTCATTATCCTGCACAATAAATAGGTTCCAATATATCTGGAAAATTAAATTATACCATCGGGGTAAACAGAAAACGTTTTACATTTTACAAGCACAGAGACAAGCAGGTGACTGTTTCTGGTGAATCTATTTTCAACTTCCTTGGGAAGAGTAAGCTAGCTAGAGAGTCTTCAGAAGTACTGAGCTACTCAGAGGGCCCTTCTGCCTGTTACCTTCTGTATTAAGATATTGGCCACCACAGTATTTTCTGCTCTGCCTTCCTCAGAGCAGCTGCTTTCAATCCAAAGAGTCTCCATTTAGTCAGAGCAGAGACTGGGTTTGTCATAGCCAGCACAAGGGTCTTCATTGCCCCACATGCATAGTTCCTGTCTTCTTACCAAGACTTTTTTAGAAACAACAAATTAAAAAAAGTTGAAGGAAGAAAATCGCAGTGGGAACAGTTGAGCTACTTCAGTTTTCTGGCAGCTTAACCAAGGGTAGCTGTCAATGTGTGGGGTAAGTCAGCGAAAAGGACACTCCTATGTGCTTTTAGGTCAGCTGGGAGGAGTCAGGTGTAGCTCTTGAAAAACAAAAAGGACCAAATGGGTCCAATACATTGCGTTTAGCATGACCATACAACTGTAAAATAGAGGGAATTCCAAAAGGAGACATTTTTTGTCACACAAGCACTGAGCCACTGTGAATAAATCTGGCAAGGCTGAGGATCCGGCTCCCCAGGCTGATCATCACAACACCGTGGGTAATGTCAAGAGGCAGGAATGGGGCTGTCAGATACTGCTGCTGTTATCACCCTATTACTGAAAATATCCATAAATTTCACTAGTTTACAGAAACTGTCAATGAATATCTTAATCCATAAGCATAGAAAACACAACTATTTACCATACAATTGTAGAAGCTAATCCCTGACAAGGTCATTACTTCCACCACTTCCCTTGTAATCCTCCTCATGAAACTACAGAATAAGGCTCTGAAGCCTAATCTTTCCAGTGCTGAAAATGAGATTTTTATGCAAACTGATAGAAGTTCTTTGTTTGATTTTTCTGTAAACCAAAATAGTCTGGTAGTTTGCCTTGAAGTTAAAAGAAAAAAAACATACTCTGTCAAATCCTGTGTATTCCTTTTTACGTATTTTGTCATTTCCCCTCTATTAACTCTGTCCTAAGGTTGAAAAGAAGAGTGCACTCCAGCTTCCATTTACATACTGTACGTTAGCTTTGACTCTTTTTTTTTGCAACCTGTTAAATTTATTGACTATAAACCCCTTGAGCTATTGAAGAGTATGCTGCTTACATTAGATATCTTTTGAAAGATGGTACTGGTAGCCTGTTTAAACGTGTTTGCTCTCTCCAGATAAAATTTGTCTTACATATTCATTGGTTTTTAGTGCCAAGACCAGTTTCTTCATTGTAGCTATTGTTCGGAAGTCTCACACAGATATTAAGGTTTAGTAATTTTCAGTGCTTCTCAAGGGATCTGAGTGTCAAATGAAATAATGGGTGGGAATTTGGGCATTGAAAACCCCTAAGCAGCTGGCTTTGGAGATCTCAATTAAAAAAAAAAAAAGGGAAATAATTCAAGATGGCATGAAAGACACTTTGGGACATCTAGGTTGTTTTATATGTACAAATAGAGCTGGCCAAAAAGTGCTACTTTCCATTCATTGACAATTATATTTCATTTTAATTTCAAGATTTCATATAGCCTAAAAGTCAGAGAAAATTTCATTTGCAAAATGCCAGCACATGGAGCTGGGAAAACGGAATATGTTCCCCTGCATACTGCAGCTGCTTTTTCTAGTGATGGAGCTGACTGGAATACTGATTTCATTAAGCAATGGCTCTGGGTGGAAAGGATCTCTTTTCAGATTAGTCAGAGCTTTCAGGTGCTCAGTTTCAGAGGTGTTGCTTAAGGATCTCAAGGCTCCCAGACCTCTCCTGTAAGGCTGGTCCAGAGTGTGGGAATGTGATGCTTTGTATTCTGTGGTTCTGGCTCTCACTAACTGGAACCCCAGTTCTTCCCCATTCCCTGATGCAGAGGTGAGCTTTGGAATATCATTTGTTTCACAGTACAGGTGTTTGCACCTTGGCTGTTCATGCTAACTTGGAATCTGACCAGGTAGGACACCCACAGCAGCATGGATTTGACAGTACAGAGACAGCTGGATTGGGATTTTCAGATTTATGCTGCTATAAGTATCCTGCCTAGTCAGTTTAAACATTAGCTGTAATATACCTAAACCAGTAGCCAGCATGCCAAAATCTGTTGTGCATCTGGGACAGAACTTGGACTTGCCTTCAGATCGTCTGCATCTTGCTCTGTGTGCAATTACTTGTGTTGGATCCTGAGGCAGATCTCTGCTGTGGTGTATTTTTATTTTTAGAAAATCAATACCAAAAGTCAAACTCTTTCTCTCTGGGAAAGCCATGGGAGCAGACCTGAAGCTCCAGGTACTGACCTGTGAGGTACAGGTGAGTTCTCTGTGCACTGCAGCCTACATTCCATGCTCTTACCAGCTCATGCCAGGCTTCCAGTTTTTCCATCCAGATATTCGTATCTTCCAAAGCTATTTTTCTGAGGAACATCTATGTCCCCAACAAGTACAGAAAAAGAGAGATAATTCAGTGAATGTTTCACATGGAAAGCACTAATTGTATTTTGGCTCTCAGTGAAAAAAGGTGGGGACGTCATGGAGCCCCACTTGTTGGTTTAGACCCTTTGTGGCCACATCAACATGGGGGTGATCTCTCCCTACAGGGAAACCAGGAGAGCCTAAAATATTTCCATGCTGCTGTTTCATAGCACCTAAAAGCTTTCACAGGCAGAGACATCGCAGCTGTTAATGAAATAAATGTGGTTTAAGTTACATTTACTCTGTAGTGAGAGTATGTGTTGTGGAAGAGGGATATATTTTGGCTTATAGTGTATATGTCAAGTAAAAGCAATTGTCTACTTCTGAATCTTTATAGTCCCCATCATCATAATTAACTTAAGTGAAGCTGTATTTAGCTTGCATATGACTTCAATTTGCTGCAAAGTAAATCACCAAATAAATCAATAATTTAAAACCTAACAAACAGTGCAGAGTTTTCCAAAAGAAAAAAAAAAACTACAAACAAACAAGCCATTATGCCTGGGCTTTTCTGAATGCAGCACTTTTCCTTGCCTTGTTTCTCTGAGAGAAATGTGACAATTTTCAACGCCAGACATTTTCACTCAAGCAAGGAATCATGTAAAACCAAACAAATAATGACATGAAACAAAGCTTTGATTAGGAGCCTGTGAATAATGATCCTTTTCACATATTCAATGTCTAGGGTGTTTAACATATTTTACATGTAGAATATATCAAGCCAGTTCCCCCAGTTCGAATTTGGTATCAAGAGAAACACATTTTATTAGACAGGGAGCGTGTCAGGGCTTGGTGCCAATCGGCTGCAACTACTTATGTTGCAAACACATCCAACACCCACATTTGGAGAAGTGCAAGAGTGAACATGTTTCTTATTTTCCTCTTTCCTGCTCTTTTTTCCTACAAAATTGTAAGAAGCAAGTGCAAGTTATCTCTTGGTTCCTGCATAGAAAAAAAAAAGGTGAAAGGAATTTTACATGGCATAAATAAATCACAGGTTTGCATTGTTGAAAATTGCTATTGGGCTTGGATGCTTTTGTACAAGTCATTGCTATGGCGACTGTATTAATTGGCTGCATTTCTCATGTGGGGGTAAGTAATACTCAGTGAACTCAAAAGGTGGAGAAAAATAATTTTGATATGTGTTAAATTAGTTGGTGTTTTTTGTTGCCAGGAATGTAGCAGGGACCAAAAGCATAACTAAAGTCTGAAACTTGGCGATATTTAGAATAAAGAGAACATCCATGGGTGAATTATTTAAAATGAGCTTGAGACCAGGGGCTGTTAATCCCAGTTTCAGAAAGGAATAAAAGTCTCTCATGTTTCACAGCACGAGCCACATATTTTCCTGAGGAATATTGGAAAGGTATTTTAACTGTACCCATCTAATTCCACATTTTTCATGAGGATTTGGCGCCTTGCTCTAGAAGTTCTAGTTCTGGATAGCAATGGAGAATAGTTACTGGAAGAGATGAACCACTACCCTGCTGTGTCCCTTCCTTGGAGGAAGGATTTTATGCAGCTTCTGCATATTACTGGTCTCTTCCCTTTGTGTAATTCTCAACGTATTTGCTGCAAGAAGCTACTTAGCCTATATCTGTGATCCTATTATGTTTATCTTGAGGTCACATGCGGTATTACAGTAATCATTGTACTTTTAAGATATAAATATTTTACAGAGGATCAATGCAAAATTATATTGATATGTAAGTGTCTATAAGCAATGAAAAGGTATCCTTTAGAATACCACACGTTTTAATTGTTTTCTGCACTATTTGTTAACATTAAGGAAAATTGTGACTGCATGCAACCTCCTGAAATCGGAAGTAGGAATTTAATCATATATCGGAAGCTGAAAATTTTAAAGATTAAAATTACTTTGTATTTCCATAGATAGAGTTGTTTGTATTTCATTAACTAAAATGACTTTCTTGTTTCTCAACACTTCAGGAAAGAAATTATTTTTGCATTTGTTTTGGGATGAATGAATAAAATCCCAAATCTTTTATTTGCATCAGTGTGCAACGTGCCATTTTCTCAAATGAGGGCTGGGTGTATTTGCAGAGCAGACACAGAAGTGTGTCTGATTACCTCACTGTTTCTTTGTACCCAGCATAGATGGAGGCAAATTAGAACTCATCAGCAGAAGGGGGTTTTGTTTTCTTCCCAACCAAAGCATCAAAGAATCCCAGAGCCCAATTTAAACTATTCAGACTGAAAATAGACTGATTTTTTTCTTCCTGATTCCAGTAAATACTTGTATATTACTTATAGTGAGATTCTTTCAGGAGGGATGCTGGGAGCTGTGAACACCCGTGTTGAAGGTAATGCTCAGTAACCAGTCTCAGGCCTTTCATGCAGCTGAAAGATTTGCTGAGCAGGACTGTTAGAAAATAGCAGTGTTTGCAAAAGCCCAGGTATGGATGCAGTTATACAGGCAAAAGAGTCTATTTGCTAATACACCTTCCTGTTTAGAGACCTACAGTACATCCCCAGTGTGTGCCAGCAGAGCTCCACCTGCAGACAAAATGCTCTAAATATGAACAAGGTGAGCGAAAGCTAATTAATTAGGCTGTATGTCTGAGAGCATTAAAGTTTGGTGTTCCTTATCCCTCCTGGAGTGCATGTTATTGATACTGAGAGATTTAGTTCCTGACTCTGCAATTTTAATTCCTGTCATGTACATGACACTAAGTCTTGTCCTTGATTGCCCCAAGCAAAGAGAGTTTGAAGAAAGTCAAAGGAAGCATCTGGAATCACCTTAGTGCTGGCGGCAGGCAGTGTGGGGCAAACAGCTCTGAATGCTCCGTAAAATGAGATTTGGGTACATGCAGCATTTTGTGTCCTGCTACCTTGCACCAGCCCCTCACTAACCAGGAGACACAGAAGGAGGTTGTGCCTGGTTTCTGCTGATGGTCGTGATAAACTGGATGCTTTTCAGCATTTTATGTCAGAAGTCTGTTCCCTGGAAAAATTGTGGGTGTGTCTAATTAAAAAGCAATAGCTTAACAACTCCCTTGTTTTCTATTGCAGAGGTCTTGCCCATGGTAAATAGTTGCTATTATCTGTCACAGTTCACTGAAATCCTCATTTCCAGTGGAGACAGACAGATCCAGACAACCCTTTTGCCAGAAACCATTGCTTTCCTTTGGCGTGCGGTGTAAGGGGAGAGAGAGAGACAGGATGGGAAAAGAAATGAGACCTCAGTGGCTAAGGTTACCTTCTAGAAAGCCAAGATGTGGGTCACGTCTTTGGTGTGACTTGAACAGGGCAGGGATCATAGAAGCACTGAATCTAAGAAGCAGAGAATCAGAGAATTATAGAATCATAGAATGTTTGGGGTGGAAAGGACATTCAAGGTTACCTAGTCCAACCCCCTGCAATGAGCAGGGACACCTTCCAGTAGATCAGGATGCTCAGAGCCCTGACCAAACTGCTCTGTGTGTTTCCAGGGATGGGGCAGCCACCACCTCTCTGGGCAACCTGTACCACCCTCATTTTGAGGCAAGGATGTGAGACTCCAGCTCCTGCCTTCTGGTCATTCTCCATCTCCCCTTGGCTATGTTAGGATGGTAATATGTCATGCTTCTTTTTTGTGGTTGGTTGGCTGATTTTTGGGTAAGGGTTCGGTTTTTTTTGAGATACTGTCAGCATGCTGGTACAGACAAGAATTATTTAGTATCTTTAATAACTGTTGCAAGCAGGAAATTCTGCTGCCTCACTGTGGCAACCTCACTTACCAGAAATCTGCCTGTTCTCTGTGTCATTTCTGTAGTGTAATGGGTGTTTCTGTGTGACACATACAACATTTGTTGCTACTTTTTTGCAGCTGTGTGAAGCTCCCGTTTGACATATGTTTCTGTGGAATTAGCTAAATTGTGCAGTGAACAGATTCTCTGTTTCTGCTCAGTGTAGCAGGGAAGGTAAAGGTTATCCCTACCACAGGACACGGGGAGGAGTGGTCACTCCTCCGAGCTGCTTCTGGTGCTGCGCTGATGGTGTTTGGTGAAGCAAATCTGCTGCAAATTACAGCGTGTGGTTATAGATCAATTTATGCTCCTGCCTGCTGCCAACAATGTGCTGTGCACCAATGGAGCTAACTCGGTAAACATGCACTCTAGTAACTGAAAATAACCAAGTGTTGTTGAAAGGAATAATTAATTAATGTTTGTAAAGCACTTAGAAACTGAAAAGCACCTTATTAGTGCTAAGTGTTCAGGGGCCTGGCTTTCTCATCAGAAGTTAAAGTCCTCGTCTTTTTTAGTCTTTAACCGAACAAAATATTCAGGGTATAAAGCCTTTGTGTCTAATGTCCTCAGTCAGGTGTTTTTATGCCTGGCAGTCATTAGGATGCAGTAAGTAAACAAGAAGAAACTATAAATGGCCTGAATCAGCTCATTTCCACTGATTCCAGCAGAATCAAGTTGATTTACATTAGCTGAAGAGCAGTAACGGAGAATCCAAAGCACATCTCCTCTTCTTGATCTCAGGCTCAGCCAGAGCCAGTGACCGGTTTATTCTCTGCAGCTTCTGCCTTTCTGAGCCCAGCTGCCAGGAATAAGCCCAAAATATATTAGGGAACAGGGTTCCCTGGGCAGTGAGGTGGACAAATTGGATGGCTCAGATTTGCTCCCTGGGACAGGCAGCACGTAAATGAACAGCCTCTTGATAGATAGAAGGAATCCTATTTATCAGCTGTGCCATGCAGGGCTGAAAGGGGACAGCTATGGCTGACCCTGTTCCAGAGCTCAGGAACATGGAGAATAAGAATCTCTGCCTTTACTTCAAAAGTGCCTTGGCTCCCTCAAAACAACTCCAAATCTTCCTGATGCAGAAGTCACTGACTAAAGGGTGGATTTACTCAGAAGGGTAAGAGGGCTATGAGCCACCTAGAACAGAACTGTCTGGGGAGATGTGGATGATCCTGGGACTGTGATACAGCCCACAGCAGCCTTCAGCTCCTGCCATGTGCGGAGTGTGGCATCACACCTTCTCTGCAGCCATCCAAGGGCTGCTCTGCTCCTCCAGGAAGGTGCAGTCCCCAGTCAACCTTCCCATCTGCTTAACAGGATGCTCATCTGTATTTCATTCTCTGTAAATAGTACCTAGATCAGAAGCTGTGGGAGCAGGAGAAGGGGAGGGAGAGGGGAGATCATCTCATGGAACACAGGGAGCTGCAGGAAAGAGTTTAAGACTAATTGGCCAGCGAGCACAGGGAGAAGCAGTAGCCTGTCCATCACAGCACATGCTTTTAAGATTTTCATATCCCTTTGCCGCACAAGTTTTTTTTCTTCCACCAGAATTTTTCAGGCTAAATTTGATTATATTGGGCATCTGTTCCATATTTATGAATACCCAGGACCTTAGTTGCTCACATTGAACTTCCAGATGAATGAAAAACCCAGTGATGTGCCCTTTCATGGTGCATGAGCAGTATGCCCACATATGCATCACACGTACTCACTGGCAGGAGTGCTGGGACAGGGAATCCAGTCTTTGATCACTTGGTTATTTCTTCGCACAGGAGATCAGGAGACCTTTTTTTGTCTTCTGGATTGATTGTCAGAGTAAGAAAGGTTACCTGCCAAGAAAATCCAGTTATTCAGCCCTTGCTAGTCTTGAATAAAGCTCCATGGCTGATAAAGGGTCACAGTTAGAGAGAATCAAAATAAGCCACCAGGACACCAGATATTGAGTTTTTTCAATCTCTGCACCAGCCTAGGGCAGACTATGTTTGGCTCACTTCAGTTGCAGTGCTGGAACACAGTGTGCCAGAATACCCCTTCATGATGTTTTTGGAAGAGCTAAGCATTACTAGGATTGGTTAATAGTTATATTTGTAATTAGCCATCTGTTATAGATCCATTTATTGAATCTGAGAGGGGACAGAACTGTTGCATATCCTGCTCGCTCCTCACTTTGCTTGAGCTCACCATAGAGAGCTTTGTGCAAAACCCATAAAGAACCAAAAAAAGAGCTTATTTTAAAGGGAAAAAATTGTGGTGGCCCTATGAAGAGTAAAAGTCATAATAATTTGTCTTCACCAGAAGCACAGGCTTAGGAGCACTGGATAATTTTTATTTGGAGGTTGGAATAAGAAATTGAGAGGTCTCTCAGAGGTCCAAGCAAGATTCTGGAGCTGTTCACTTGGTCCCAGTAACCTCCTGCCCCACATATCCATAGCTATGGAGGGGAAGACTAGGTGTCAAATCCTGTGTCTATCATCAGCAACATTTTCCAAGTTAGATATTTAAGAGAGCCAAAGATTTTGTTTCTGTAGATTTCTGAATCCAGAGGCCAGAGCTGAGGTGATTTGGGTGAAACACCCAAAGAATCTAGCACAGGTAAATGACCAAACAGAAAGGTCAATAGATATCAAGGCAGAAGGTGAATATGTGATAATTAATTCTTTCTCCTGGATTATGTGCTGCTAATTGACTTGGCAGCAGCACCATCACTGTGATTCCTTGGCTCATGGATTTTAGGCCAGAAGCAACAACAATAATGTTCTGGTCTACTGTCTGCAAAGCAAAGCCCACAGAACCTTACCTGGTGGTTTCTATACCAGCCCTCAAAATTCTGCTTAGATTACCATTTTTATTGAAAACCAATTCTTATTAACAGACTATGCAATATAAAATGCACCAAGTACTTGCTCTAAAGGTTTTTTTTTTAATTTGCAGCTTATTTTTGGCATCATATTTACATTGATATTTCCATATGATTCTATTTCTTTTTTTGTGTGAATGAACCCCAGAAAATTAAGAAAATAGACAAAAATTTTTTTTCTTGGTTTTTTTTGGTTTTTTTTCTGGAGTTAAAGGTATGTGTAGAGTTTATGGTAATCTTCCTATATTAGTACATCTTTATATATAGATATAAATATACATATGTATATATTTACTGTGTTAGTAATATCTTTAATGAATCATTGAAGATTTTTTCTTTTTTCTATCCTCTCTCTCACTTTTCACTCCTTTCATCACCCACCAAAACCCCACAAAAACCAAACCAAACCAAAACCAAATAGGACAGAAAATAAAAAAAATAGGAAGAAGTGGCAGACAAAATCCATAATTCCACAGAGGAATTTAAAAATATGCAGGATGTTCCTGGACACATTTAGTGAGACAGGGAAATACTGACATTCCTACAGTCCTGGAAAAATACATGGGGTTTTTTTGGTTTATGATCCCAACTGTTGCCTCCAATACATCTCTCTCCTCTTCTTGTTCCCCAATATTCCCCCTGAATCCAATTTCTCTGGTTTGTAGAGCATGTGAGGATTGTTTAGGTAGCTGACATCAGTGACAACCCAGTGACACAAACCAGACAGGGCATAACTCTGCTTTCTTGCAAGAGCTGAGTTTGCCCCCTTTTCCAGACAAATAACAAGTCAGCAGAGCTACAGGATCTGTGCCCCCTCCCACACCAACACCAAGTATTCTGAGACAACCATTTGCCATTCTCTGCTCCTCTGGGTATCCTTTTATCCCACAGAATAATTTCAGTGATTTAAACAGGAACTGAAGTACCGAAAAATGTGACAAAATCTGGCACACCTTTTGTCATTGAGCAAGTCCTTATCCTGCGAAGGAGGAAGTGTCAAAATATCCACTGTCTGTACCTGAATAAACATCTTGAAGTAAGTGATGCTGCCCATGAAATTTCTATGAGTTACTTGTGATATATTTGCACAACTTATAAGAAAAATTCATCAAAACATGAGAATTTTTAATCAGCATTATTCTCAGTACATGAAATGGAACAGTTTAGCTCTCAAGTAGTTATGATACAGGTGTCCAGGTGAGCCAGTAGTCACAGAGATGTAATTTCCTTCTTATCTCATGATCATATCACATATCTGTGTCATCTGTAAATAGAATATTAACCACCATGCACTTTCAGAAGTTGGGAGAAAACATGGTGAGTTCCCAAAGGTGCAAGTGGAGTTGTTTGTGTTTGTAAGTAAGCCACCAAGCTGATGTGATTAAACACTTACTCCATCAGTGTCTTGGCCCTTCTTTTCTCCATCTGGTAGGTAGGCAGGCAGATTAAATATATGCCATGTGTTTGTTTTTCCTGTACAAAATGAGCTGTGTTAGTATTTCTTGTCACTATGAGGTGGTACCAACTGTACAAAATATATTGATTTATGTTAAAAAATGAGGATTTACCAGGAACACGACATGCCACCCAAAGCACAGTATTTCATTAAAGGAAATGGCAATAAACTGTATTTTTTATTTTAAAAAAGCTCAATTACAGACTTCAGAGAAAATTAAATTTATTGTTGAGCCTCAGTGTTTTGAAGCTACCAGTTGATTCCTGGAAGTGACTTTGAAATGAGTTTTGGGAAATCATTTTAGTATTGACTTGGGCCATAATGGTTGGCTGTTGCTTTTTTGTATAAGATTGATTAAATTACCCTGAATAAGCTCCAAGTCCGTGTCCTTCTCTGAGGCCAATTGTGAATATGACCATAATACACTCTCTAAAACATATTTCAGAAAGTAAATAATCTCTAAACCTGGAAGAACATCACTGCACTCTTCCAAGAATAAGCAAATGAACCTGGTTCCTTGTCTCAACATGTATCACTTCTTTTTTTTACACCTCCCACTTCCTCTGGTTTTAAAAAACAGGGGTTATTTGCTAGATTTTCTCTATACATTACAAAAGGAGATAATTTTGACTAGGTCTTAAAGAAAGAAGTAGCTAAGAAGTAAGTGTATAGTATAAGATTCAATTTTATTATTGTGTAATAAGAACTGGCAGTTGTTCTACTGATGTCAGCCTTTATCTCCACTCCAAAATGTAGTTATTCCTTCATACATCAGTAAACTCAAGTGAAATCAGGGCCATGGTGTAGCAGGTTCTATACAAGCACATGGGAATGAACGATCTTAATCTCAAAATGGTTTGAAAATTAATGCCAAATGTGCAAAGATATGATTTATCCACAGCTGCTGAGTGTGCCTGGTCTGGAGACAAGAGAGGAATCCAGGTCTTTGAAGACCCAAGCCCTATCCAGTGAGCTCTTCTCCCGAAACAGTGGCTGGTCTGAGTTTCTATCAAATCTAAGGTATGTACTTCAAAAGCCAAAATTAAATAACAATAAGATACATCCTAAAGAAAACCCCAAGAGATGACTGGTGCATGGCTGCCACAAAGCCAGAAACAAGACAGGTAGCAAGTAGCAGCAAAACAATAGGAGCAAGAGAAAGAAAACAGTAGAAGTTTTGGGAGGAATTTATCATGATCAGCTGCACAGAAAGATTCTTGAACCGGGACATGGGATTTGCAGGCAAGATTCAAGAAAAAACAACAGCTTTTGGAGTACAACCTTCCAAAGAACAGCCTGCTGCACTTCCCAAATGCTCCGAGTTCCCATCTGAGATGGAGTAGGCTATTTGGGGAGCAAAACTCTTCTAAGGAAATCTGGATCAATAAGGGTAAAGATTTCTAGGCAGCACAGCCCTGGGATACTGCTAGGAAGGATTTCTATTTCCCTGGCATTAGTTTCCATGCTAGGAGTCCCCTCTGGGTCTTCAGGCCATAAAATATGGCAAGTCTTGGTTGAGAGGCAGATGAGGTTGACCTGCAAAGGTTGAGATTTTCTGTTTTTCCTGTCCTTAAGTGTCTTTAACTCCTGCTGACACGAGTAACCTGAGTCCTCAGAGGTGTGGGGTAAACAGGAATCCTGCAGGGAACAGGTTAAGCTGGCATTGGAAGAGTGAGTAACTGCAATGTTCTGTAATTACTTCCATAAACTCTCTCTTTCCAGTACTCTCTTGTTCAAGGCAAAAATATTTGGGTACAACCCATGGGGGGAACTGCCAAACATCTCAGATATTCCCTACTCTACAGGCAATCTTTAGATCTTTAGGTTAGAAAGAAAACTGGTTTGCTCCTTAAATTCATCAAAGCACAAGGGATGATATAGTTTAGTGGATGGGGAGAGAAGTGGCAGCCTGTGTCAGATTTTCTTGTTGATAGTAATTTTTTTATTTATTTAAGTTTCTGTCTTGTGTAGAGAGTAAAATCTTGTAATTTGCTGCCTTGAATTTGAGCTATAATAGAGTTTTTTCCTTACTGTTTTTCTCCCTTTGCTTCTGGCTTCTTTGAGTTTCAGAAAAGACAAGAAGTTTTCTTCTGCTAAATGTACTGGCTCATTTTGTATTAATTTGAATACCTTAATGATAAATTGAATTTACTGCTGCCCCACAAACAAAGTAGATATGAATGATCCCTCTTGCATTTGCTTTCTTAATGAGATGTTAAATGTAACTTGCTATAAATGGAATCTCGGCTAAAGCAATAATTAGTATTTCAGTCTGTTTAAAATAACATTTTAATTATCTTCACTAATACTAAAAATTGTAGAATATCCCTTCAGGCATTACAGTGTTATTGTAGATGCTCTGCTTAAGTACCTAAATTCACATTATTTGCTAATATTTCCTCTTCAGCAGGGTGACATTCAAGCTCTGGGTGATATTTATGTATTTTTTAAACCACAAAAATGGAGATGATACAAAATAAAGGAAATAGAAGCATTCAATTGAACTCTCAATTTATCTGCCACTATCTCACTTCACATCATTGAATGGTTCTACAGTAAAGCAGACCTAAAAAAGGAGAGCACTTTCTCTGAAAAGCTGATGTCCCAGGTGTTTGATGTAGAAGCAGGTGAACAAATGGGGAGAATCCTGGACAGAGGACACTGAAGCTCCAGTGGGCCAAGAGGGAGAAAATAACCACCATGAAAACATTGGGCCAAATATCACCAGAACATAGGTTTGAATGAAGCCTACACTTGGTGCTGGACAGAGCTGAGAACAGAATTTGCTTTAGCCACTATGTTTTTCCCCATCTTTTCCCAGGGTAGGAGTGGGAATGGCAAACAGGATGCACCAGGGTCAAGAAGGTGACTTAGGAAACAACTCAAAGGGAGTGAATATGCATTTCAGCAAAACCAGCTCAGTTTGCTTCAGGTGAGGCATGGGCAGCCTCAGTGCCTGTGCTGGGGGGAGTTTTGTTCACCAAACAGCCTCGTGTGCTTTGCCTGTGTCCCCTGAGAGGCTGTCACTGAACATGCACTGTGGGGTGTGTGGCTGGGGAGGGCTGATAACTGTGAGCAGCTCTGACACCCCAGTTGCACTTTTGCTTTATTTAATTCAACAGGAGATCTCTATTTCAGTACCTGGTGTGAAAGGAATTGTTTGCTATTCTTCTTGGCTTCATTTTCTTTCTGCAGATGCTGAACTGGACACCTTAACAAGACCAAGTGATGTGTTTCCTATAGGAAAAGCTTTGAAACAAGGCAAGATTGTTGTACATTGTTCAAAGCCTTCTTTCAGGAGAAACTTGACTAACACAGGGAGGCTTCCAAGAAGTTTGTTCCCAAAACTGTTTTTATGAGAGAAGAGTTTATTGTTTCTTTAATTGTTTTGGTTTTGTTTTGTTTTTTTTAATATTTATTGTGGTTTTTTTGAAAAATAATCTGCTTTTGTTTTTAATATGTGCTTTGGCCACAAATATTGCTATGAAAAAACCCAGTACTATGGTCAGGCCTACTCCAGTGATCCAGGGAGGAATGACAGATGCTTTAATGACATTCCTTAGGTGTATTTTTTTGGTTACTAGGAGTCATTTCAATAGAGACCCTGCAATATTCAGTGTGCTTTGCTCAGAGCCTGTGCCTGCCATGGGAGATCATCCAGCTCTGTGACTGTGAGAGACAACAGAAAAGCAAAAGGAATAGAAATAAGAGAAGGAAAGAGAATAAATGTAGGCAAGGAAAGCTCAGGAGAGGCATTTCTAGTTCTTTAAGGGATTTATAGTCCTTTAAGGGATTTCCAGCACTTGATCTGTAGAAAATTTTCATCCACATCCAAACTGGGCAGAAATTCCTTTCAGGAAATGCCATCACTAACCCCCAGCAGCTGAGATCAGCAGCACAGTCCAGGCTGCACCAGGGACTGGGATCAGACATTAAATGATACCCAGACCCTTACTCTGAGGAAGGACCTACAGAAGGCTGAATACCTTGTATTTTAGTACTTCTGGCAATGTCCTGGTAATGAAGGTAATGAATAGCACAGGCAGGATAAAATATCAGCATGTATGGCTAAATACTGCTTGGACCTCTCTCTTGATGCAAGAGGCATGTAAATGGCACAAGTTTAATTTCTGGTTAAACTCTAGCTTTTTCCTGGGTGGAAGAAGCAGGAAGTATACTTCAGAAGGCAGCTGTGAGTGTATCCTGTGTTTTTATTCTCTTTTGCCATGGAGTCATTCATTCTTCAACCTTTCCCCATAACTTCCCATTATTTAATGTCCCTAGGCAAAAACCACTCCCTAGTACTCTCTTTCCTCTCCAGAATTTTCTTATTTTCTGGACGACTGCTTCCCAGTCTTACCTTTTCTTTATACCAACAGCATGCCACTTGCTTGGAGTTAATGCTCAGCAAAACCAAGGTTGCAAAAACTCATTCTATGCATTTGAAAAGATTAATTAACAAAGAATTTGAAGTTGCTCAGTCCAAACAGGCACTGTATAAACCACTGAAACACACAGGAAAGGTTTTTCAAAAAATTCCACCAGAAACTAGGGATATTTCCAGAGGAATGGTAGTTAGGTTGTCAATCCCATAAGTTTTCATTAAGACCAAAATTCCTAAATGCTATCCTTTGAACACCTTCTGCCTTAGCACTCAGTGGTTATGACAGCTACTTAAGCATATCTGTACTTCTTAATATTTTGCTCCAAAATCCACCTTAAGTATCTAATTATGAGGGACTATAGGAATTATGTTCTTTTATTTGCTTAGGTCTAAAGATGAATACCATTTACATTTCCACCACCAAGGATACAAGTTTTCCAGTCTTTAGTCAATGCCACTAATAAATGAACAAATCAGACATTTTTGAAAAATTAAAAAACCCACCCCACCTTGGAATGTTAACTCAAGTATTTTTTTCCAATCCAATTCTTACTGCTTGCCTTTATTAACTGTGACTGAATATGCCTTATGTCAGCAGAGATTGCAGTTAACAGCATTACATGGGATTCAGCATCTAAAAGTTCTTAGCCTATATTGTGTGTCAGAATTGTAGGAAAGAGCAGCTGGAGAGAATTGTGTGGAGCTTGTTGTTGAGAGTGGATGCAATCTTAATTCTGGTGTCTTGTCCTTAGTAATGAGAGAGCTTTTGTAGGTTGAGTCACAAAAGGGAAAGAATAGTCTTTGTTTGACTATTATTAACCTGGTGAATAATGTAGATAGTTTTTCTTTTTGACATTTGGAGAATAATGTATGTTTAATGTCAGTTCCACTGTTTTGCTTCCCTGTTGCTCTGCACAAGTATCATGGTGTTTCTCAGAAGTAAAAAATGGTACAGAACTGTCTTGAGGAAGGACTGAGTTGCTTTGTATCTTGCACTTGTGGCTGTTTGGTTCTACACCCATTTTATAGATCTTCTAAGCAAAATAAACACATCACCGTCTTCAGTCTTGTGGGGTTGGTTTGTCCTCAGTTGCATCTTTTGATGTTGAATGGATTATAGATTAAAAACAAACTCTCACTATCAAAACTGTCATTATTCCCTTCTCTCTTCTTCTTCTCTCTGTCTCTCATTTTTGGAAACAAACAAACAAACAAAAGCTACAATTTATTCTATCTTTATGCAGAGATGTTTGTTAAAACTCCTGTTGTTCTTGATGCTTCTCAACTCCTGCCAATTTATATACAGTTTTTCAGTCTTTTGTTTAACTTTTTTTTTTTTTTTTCAAGATTACTTTAGTCCTGAGTGATGTTCTCTGGATGACACTTTTATCAGTGCCAAGCACCAAAGAATGATAACCTCCCATGTTTTATATGTGCCAGTGCTGTTACTATACAGGCAGGTGAGATTCACACTTCTGCCACAGTCCTGCACTGTTCACAGGCACTTCAGCTCTGTTCTTCTCTTGTGATGCTGAATAGGACATTGCCACTTGCCCATTGTCATCTCGTTGAATCTTGAGCATCTTTCCAATTTATCAAGATCATTTTGAATCTTAATGCTGGCTTCAAGAATGTTTTTACCCTTGATGGTTTAATGTACACTGTAAATTTTACATGAGTACTGTCTTCCATCATTTAAGTTAATAAAAACAATGACAGGCCTCTGTCTGAAATACCTGCCTACCTTTAGATAAAGTATTAAATCTTCTAGGAAAGTGTATTTTCAAAACTTTGGTAGAATTGTGGATTAGTGCTAGTACATATTTGTTCACCTTGCTTTTATGTATGCTGTATAGCTTTCTCAGAGTAAATAGAGATGATCCCTTCATCTCTTAATCTCTAAACAGTTATTTGGTCAAAGAACATACTGAGTATTTTGTGGATTTTTTTTTTTTTTTTTAAATTTCAGGTGCTCAGGAATAAAACAATTTAATGAAATCTCAGAGTATTTTTGTTCCAAAGTCTAATTCCTGTGCCACGGTTGCAGAAAATTAGATGGAAGGCTTGAGAGTTTTACTATTGTGCCACTGTAGGTGATAGATGATATGAACAAAAAATTTTCAAAGTGTCTGTATAACCACCCACAGAATAGGCCTAATGCATTCATTCAGGCTGGTTTTCTGAGAATTAATTTACATTTCATATACTTGAGAGTCTCACATGAAAAGATATTTTTATGATGATTTTTAATACAGTAATTTGATGAGATCATAAGGATTTACTTTGGAAGGATTTATAATTAATTTCTGCATATAAGAAGATATCATTCCACAAGTGTGAAGTTTATATTTATTTGTTCACCATAATGTTTCATGAAGGAGAGAGAAAAATAGGTGCAATTACAGAGCAACAGGATCTTCTGGTCTCTTCTCTCCCTATATTGTGACTGCTAATATGAAATTTTCAGTGGAAAATCTGTGAAGAAGGAGAAAGAGTCCATGCCTCTTTAAAAAGCAAGAATTTAATTATGAAAAAAATCCTGGTTTCTCTACACTGTGTTAAACTTCCTTGTGTCCTTTCCCTGTAAATTTATATTCTACCCTGTCCTAGATACAAGATCTTTTCCCCAAACTGCCTTCAATAATACAGAACATTGTTCGAGGGAAGATTTTTCTTCTCTCTTTCTGTTGAATGTGTGATGAAAAAGTTGAATAAGACTCAAACAAATGCATTTTCAGGAAAATCTTGTGGGGGTCGGAGGAACAAGCACTGAAACAACTGCTGAGTCACTTCCTCCTGCCGTGCCAGGTGTCCTCAGGATCCCAGAAAGGCTTCTTGAAGGCAAAACCTTCTTCACTGGTGTAGCACATCCATCTGGGACATCATCAGATGAATTCCTGACAAGGGGGAAGGACAAGGTAATTAAGGAACTGACTTTGGGATGTGAGCTGTTGTGCACTGAGCTCAGTGGAGCAGAAGACTTGTAAATGTCACCATCAAACCAGATATTTATTAGTTGGAGCTGACAGACTCCAACTTCCCAGTAAGTGGTGAGAAAATATTCCCCATCACTTGAGATTTTAAAACTGTGGCAGATTGAACATGGCCTGAAAAAAATGTTCTCTTGAGCTGAGTGCTCTTACAGCAGTGGGAGGAGTGATGAGATGAGCAGTTTTGGTCTTTCCCTCCTGGTTCTGCCTCCCTACTTTCCTGTCACCACCTCCAAGAGGCTATTGGTTGTTTCTACAGTCAAAATTGTTTCCAGGGTGCTATAGAGTAAGTGGGAACTTGACTTATACACTAGTGAGTACTGGCCAGAGAGCAAAATAATGGGAACACTTCTAAAAAAATAATATTGACTTTTTTCCCCTCCTTGCTTACCAGCTGCAGACTGTGCCATGAGAGAAACCAATCACAGACTCATTCCCAAACTGTCCAGATGAAAAAGACCTGGAGGCTACTTTGTTTATTGCCATAACTCTCTGGAATTGCTTCCTGCCATATATCTGAGTACTATATTCAGGCTAATTTGCCATAACTTTCCACTAGAAACCTATTCCATGCCCTGATAAATCTCATCTCTAGCTCTTCCTGCAACCCCCATCCTGAAGAACTCAGTCCATGTTTTCATTTGTCCATTTTCATTCCGAATCAGAGATGCTGCCTGAAATATTTAAAGGCTAAGGACCTCAACAGGCACTGGAGAATGCTGTCGATGTTTTCCCTGTCATTTTCTTTGCTCTGTGAAGGATCTATCATTGTAATAAAAATTCCAGACAGGCAAGAAAAATCATCCATATTACTGGACAATCTGCTACCCTTATCTCCTGCAGATGAAAACCTTTTTACCTATAACTTGGGAAAGTATTATTTTAAAAGTATGAAAAGAGAAGCGCCTTATTACATAGTTGGTTCTACCATGCTGAATTAAAGAAATACCTTTATAGAATATAGAGGACAAATTGAATTTCAAACTAACCTTTCAGGTGTGTAGATATTCTCCTGGGCCAAGAGGATGTTGAAATGGTGCAGGCTTCATTCTGCAATGCAGAACCCAGCAGAGACTCGGGTACCCCACTTTTTGTGGTGCCATTTCGTCCCTGTCTTGATGTGGGGTAGTTTACATAAGGCTGTGTATTTACAATACACTGTGATGACCTCAGAGGAGGCAGTCCCAGCTGTAAGGCAGGACACATCCTCATGAAAATCATTCTCCAGGTGCTCAGCATTCCCACAGGGTACTATATATCATCCCTTTTTGATTCAGGAATGCTCATACCTGATTCTGTAAATGCTCATTTATCTGTTTCACCTTGTCCATGACACCTCACTTAGCCCACACTGAAACTAATGGAAAGTTTTTCTGTCCTTTATGGGGGAATTGAATCAGACTCAGCTGGAAGATAAAATGATGTTCAGATTCAAAGATATTGAGGATGAGACCGTAAAAGTCATTGGTTAGAAGATAGTTTGAAATTTCTTCTGCCATTGCAGCATTAATTGTGTGTTGAAATATAAATATTTTGCTGTTCTCATCCAGATCTTTGAGCTCTTTATCAGCTTATTTTCAAATACTGTAGCCTTAATACAGGTATTGAATCCTTTTACATCTTTTAGCAGTAATCCTTGTAAGTGTCACTAAATACAAAGAAAGCACTATTTCTCTGAGCAAGTGGTGATGAAGGTGTACTGTCTTGGGAAAAATAGCACTTTTTTGTGTGTGGATTATCACTTTTGAGCCCCCTCTTGGTTATCTCTCTTTGTTTCACACAAGGATGGTATTAGTAGCCTGGAACAATCTCTGTGTGCCCTTTCAATCGGAAACACTTCTTGATTTGTATACTTATATAGCACAGGCCAAGCTGAAGTGAGAATTTATTTCCTGAAGAAAACAGATTTAATGTGAAAGGTGATCCTCAAAAGTTTCACAGTTCCAGTTGCCTTGGATAAGCACCAAGAAAGGCAGCTGCTGCTCGGAGTGAGTCTCCCCTGTCCCTGAGAGCTGCACACCACAGATGAGGTGGGGGAATGTTCTGTGCACAGGCCCCTCTTTTCAAGGACAGTGCACATACTAGAAGTTCTAAAGGAGGATTAATATGAGAACCATGAAATCCAGGCTTTCAGTTCCTCATTCTGCATTGCATCGTGGTTCAGAAATCTGCCTAGCACAGCCTTCATCTCCTGCCCCTCACTAATTATGTTCTCCCTCTGCCTACCTTTAACTTTGCAATCCTGATTCTCATAACCCCAGACCATTCTAAACTTCATTGTGTTTATAGAAAAACAAAAAAAAAAAGAATAAAGAAACAATATTAGCAAAATATTCACCATCTTTTAGAGCACTAAAAAAATTATGGCAATAAGAATGTTTATTGGAATTTTAAGACTGTTTATACATTTGTTCTTAAATTAATGAGTGCAAAAATAGAGGGAGGACAGAGTGAGTGAGTAGCTTATTGTCTGGAGTGCTGAGAGCTGCCTAAAAGGATGTTGTACTGAGAATACACTCCAACGTGAAAAAGAGACCCACAGGCAAACAGCTATTATCTGAAGTAATCTTCAGCAAAGAGGATGTGTCTATGAAATAACTTTTGGAGACCTTGGGTAATTCGATGCCTCAACCTCTGCTCACCAACCTATTAGATCAGAAAAGAAATGTTCATAAACCCTTTTGAAATACCATTTGTTCCCACCAGAAGTGCACTAAAGTGTATGGAATATGGTGAATGAAGGATGGGTTAGTGTGTGACCTAATGATGAGATGAACAAAAGAGGGGAAAAACATTTCACCACCTTTTTGCAAGTTCCATTTATCCATGAAATAACAATTGCATTCATATTTGCATTTCCATTACACAGAATTACTATCTTCTGACTTACCAGCACAATGGTATTGTTTTATTTATTTAAACTGGATGGTTTGCTTTCCATGGTGTGACCAGCTGGGAGAAAAATAGGATTCAATAATGTGAACATTTCACAGTAAATAAATTGCATTGATACAACAATATAAAAGCTGTGCTCAGCAGTTTCTGTAGGACAAGGTCTGTTCTAGAACTATGCATCCAGCTTTCTAAACACTTGGAGAACTATAAAGGTTACATCTTGGTGTATGAAATAATACAAAAATATATTGAATTTCCACTTAGGATTCTGTTTACTCACATCTCCCCATTAAGGAAGTTACATGTTTAATCGGCTGCTTTCAAGCAGAATATTTGTCTCTCTATTTCTTGCTCATATTGCAGGCTTCTCTGTAAAATCTTGCTGTGATTAAGGACCATTGGCTCAGTTTCAAATTCACTCTATTCAGACATCACAACCCCCCCAAAAAGAAAGAAAACTGAGAAAGGCTTCAGAAAGATTCTTTAGGTGTTAGATATGTTGACTTGATTGCCTGTCAGATTTAGTGTTTTCTGTGCAGAATCCCATCTCCTCTGCAGGTTCTTCACCAGGACAATTGCTCTCCACTCCACTTCTTTGAGCTGTCAGAGACAATGGAGTTCCCTTCCTTTTCTTTGGTCTTCTCTGGATTCCCACAGGCTCTCTTAAGGAAACCCTTTTGGTATTTTGCTGAGGAAGCTGTCAGTGAAAGCTCTGCTTCCACCTCCTAAGCAGGTGCTGTTCGAAGAACAAACACTCAATCTCTATTCAACACTCTGCCTCCTTTCCTACTGATGTTTACAAAGTTCTGAAGCTGAGGACACACTCAGCTGCAGTCATGACTGCTGTTCCACGTGGACAGTGGTATGAACTGACAACACTGCTACGTGTGGCTGTGGATTTGTTACAGCAGTCGATGGCAGGGCTTTGTGGCAGGAGAGCCCTTCCATAATGTGTTCCCTTGACTCTGATTTCTGTTTCTCATGCAGTGCTTCCAGTCCACGGCCCAGCTGGACACCAGTCAGTCTTTGCTGGTATTTTGCCAGCAATAAATCTGTGCAAACCCCATCCTCCTCAGCAATGATAGTGTCCATCAGAGAAGGGCAGTGAATTATTTTGGTGGCACTTGAACTTGTTTGGCCTTTGCAAGACAGTGAATTCTTTATATACTGCTTAAAGAATTATTTTAGCATTTTGAGTTTCATAGAAACCCTGGATTCTTTCAATATGAATAAAAAATTCTTGAAGGAAAGAAACCAGTGAGGTCATGTCTTAGTTGGAAGGGTAGCAAAACCAAAATGAAAATAAAAATACTTGCCTCCTTTTAATGTTCCCAGTTGTCCTCTTTCTCCTTGTCTACTTTGTAACAACTGCAATGTTTCTATTTCTGATCCAGTATGAAGGAAAAAGAAAAGCCTCTTGAAAATGTAGTGCTTGAAGATGGACAGCACATATTTTTATTCAGAAATTTTTTAACTATTCATATGTGCATAAAAGCATCTCAAACACTTAAGTTAGAAAAAAAACTCAAACCATTTTGGTTTTAACTCTTTGTATTATTCATTGCAATGGGGTAGTTTAGGATGGTGAACTCAAACATTCAAACTTGTTATGAACTTATGTACATAAAATGATACCCACAGTGATATACAGGTATAACAGTATTTTATTATGAAGCATTTGTGGTGAGCTCTTTTTTTATAGATAATACATATAATGATTGAAATTGTAAAATAATTAATATTTAAGTCAAGCAATTTCTGACTTTTTTTGAGACTCTATTTCTGCATGCCTCCATAAGCATCTGGAGCATGGAGGCATAACCAAAATCTGTAGCAGAAAGGGATGGAAAACATTGTTATACTTTGACTCTCAACAAAAAAGCACACATACATTCTACACCTCCCGTTTCTACCCTGCACATACACTGAAATACTCTCTCTATCTTTCTTTAGAGATACACTTTATATGGTGTATATATCCAGGGTGAATAAATTGAACAAAAAATACTGTAGCTATATTTGTATTTATCTTTAGCAAGACAACTATAGCCTGCATCCTCTGCTGATGACAATTAGAATGAAAGAGTAGAAATTACAGCAAAGAAAGAACTTCTCACACATTATGCATGAACATTGAGCTGATTTTATTCTAATGTTCCACAACATCCACACAGCAGTCAGAAAGCTTGAAACAATAAAGCATAAAAAAGATCTAAATATTAATTTTTCTTTTTATGCCACTGGTAAATTAAAACCTTAAAAACATTGGGATTTCATTGGTGCCACTATTTGATGTTCATAAAGAAACTGAGGAATTTACATCTCCAGTTTTAATTATATATGATCTTTAATTCTATTTTTGTGCATAAAAATGGAAGCCTTGCACCACCTCTTCTGCAAGGATGAGAAGCAGAATTTCCTCATGGTATTGTCTTTAAGCACCACTTAAGTCAAAGCAGAATGGATGCTTGAGCAGACCCTTCATCTGTGTAAGGGATGGCTCTGTTTCCATTAAAGCTCCTGAAACTGTGATAAGTATCCTCAGGTGTGGATCTGGCCTCCAATTTTTTACCAAGAAGTAACTACAACACAGCAAAGGTTGTAAAGCATTCACTTTGAAAATCTGAGACTTTCTGCAACAACACTTTTTTCCCCCTGTCTCAGCATCCTCCTGCCTGATGACTCTTCTGCTGACAGTAAACTAAATATTGAACAGCCCTTCAAGGGATTTGGCTCTTTACTTCTGAGCTTTTCAAAGAAACTGATAAAATGTCTAATTATTTGAATAATCAAGGGAATGAATATTTGATCACCAACATCAAAGATGAAGCCATAATTCAAGAGCTGAGGTATATGCTTAATATTGCATTACTCATAACACAAAGAGAGTTATAATTTCCTTGAAAATGTGTTTGTTAAAGGTCTTTTGGAACAGTGGAATGGAGAAATATTGAGCATTAATTTATATATATTTATTTAATTATCCAAAACTTGCCATTGTGTCATTTGTCAAGCTGTTGGATGGAAGAAATCATGGTCAGTTAAGGACAATAACCTCAAATTTGAACGCACTTCACAATGCCAATAATGGTCTGAAGTCCAACCAGACATTGTGAATAATATTAGGTTTCACACATATGTATTCTTATTATATTTCTTAATTATTTGTAATAAGCCAGGCATGGAGGCTGTATTACCTGTTTAGTGTCAATGAAGTAATTTTGTTTCTGTTTCTGACTGAGATACACTGAAAAGTGACTATGGAATATTATCATTTCCACTACCTGCTAGATCCTGCTTGCCTTTCTCTTCCCAGCATCCTAAAGAGAAACCAATTTAGTCCTAATGCCCCTTTTCCCCCATCATCCCTCAAGGTTCAGCACCACAGCTAGCACTGATCATTAAAAAATACACTTTGACTTTGATGTGACCTAAAGCTCAAACTGGAGCCAGCCAGGAAACAAAGCAGCCATTTCTATTTTAATATTTCAAACACACCTTAAGCAGTTTGGGGACCTTCCATCAAGAGCAGTTGCTGCCTAGAGAGCCACTGTCAACTTTATGAAGCCCTGTACATTTACCTGCCCTGACAAGTTGCTCATATTGAGATGCCAGGTTGTTTTGGTTGAAGATCATTAAAATTATTAACGACTATCTATCAAGATATAGGGAACTGCAAATGCAGAAAGGCCACTTAATAGAGCCTGGGCTAATTGAGGAATGTGGGTTTGGACCCTTTCCTCCCTTCTGCGTCCCTGGAATAAATCACAAAAGACCAAACACTGGCTCACTCAGGTATGTCCAGGCACAGGGTTTCAGGCCTGGATTTGCCACCCACTGCCCTTTACTGAGGCAGAACAGTGCACAGTGAGTGCAACGCTGCACAGAGAGAGCCCAACAACATGCTGAGAGCTCCAACTCCAGTTCCCAGTCCCTATTTTACACATTTAATCACTTTCTCATTCATTCTGCCGTGTGTTTCCACTGATTAGATCTCAAGTCATGCATCTCCCACTCACATTTAATCTTTTGTTAGTTAGGTTGCGAGTAAACCAAGCATGACTCTGAGCTTCATTTATTCACAGAAATGTTATGTATTTTCAGCAATATATTTGAACATTTTCTGGTGTGAACATGCACCTGTACAGTGCTCAGGTGTCTGAGTGATTGCCAATGCTCTTTAGTGGACTGCAGACATCCTGCTTATTAACCTGAGTAACTGCTCACCACTCATATTCTCAAGAACCCCATCACTTCTGCTGCACAGCAACAATATTTGGGCTTTCTGAAAGGCATGTAGCAATATTTCACACCACGTACTAACCCAGGTTCTCAGGCAGAAAACACATCAGTCAGCTGCAGTTATGCAGTTAAAACAACAAAAAAACAACAAAACTTTTGTATTTAAAAGTGACTTGTGCTCATTTTGTTTGAATAAATTTGAAAAGAAATGAAAATTCATAGCCTCCCCAAGAAGATAAATCTTCCCAAATCTTCTAAAAATTCACAGCTAGACAAAGAAAGCGAGGTCATTGCCTCATTGCCCTTAGGGACATTAGGACTCTGGACTGTGGCAGTGTCCTTTGACCACCACACCTTTCCCAAAATGAATGAGAAAGAAGGAAAAAGGCCACCTGTGTTATGTTGACCTCATTGTCAGTTAAAAGAACAAAATATTGTATGGGTTTCCTCGCAATTATTAGATCTATAGTGAATAAATGATCCAAGTGAAAGGATAAGGAGATTAAAGGAGGTTTGTTTACCCAAAGAACTCTTCAATTCTTTGATAACAGAACTCTTCATTGTAAAAAAAAACCCCGCCTTCAACTGAGGAACAATAGCTCAAATTGCAGATATTCACTAGCAGAGACAAAACTTACTTTAAAAGAGGCAATACAACTACTATTATAATTTCTGCTGTTAAGAAATAATTGCAAATTGTACTTGTGCCTGAACCTCCACTTGGAGATCAAAGACCAACTGTAATAAGAAAATATCTCTTATAAAAAAGAGGCCCCATTCTAACGAATGCCTAAAATAAAAATGGGCATCCAGACAAAATGTGTGTACAGTCAACTATCCTAGGGGAGCAAGAGCAACCCTGGAGCTTCTCACAGAGCTGCAGCTACTCTTTTTTATCTTACCGTACCTTAAAAGCAGCTTTTCTTCCTGT
>NW_008236696.1:2389432-2416238 GCF_000691975.1 Corvus brachyrhynchos | reverse complement strand
TGTGACCCAGCAGCTGCCCTTGGACATCCCAGAGCCGTAAATTCGCTGCTGATGGGAGAGAGGGCATTGATGGTGAGAGGAATGGCAAAGCACAACATTAAAACACCCTGCAAAAAACCTAACCAAAGAATTGTAAGCATTCACATGAGCTAAAAAAAGAAATTCAAGGTAATTTAGATATAGCTTGGCTAAAACATAAGGCACGGAAAGCAGCCAGCAGATATTTTAAGGCCATGTTTGCATAGGAAATACTTAGAATGGAAATACAAAGAACTGTGAAGAATTGCGTAAATAGGAGAGTTCAAATCAAGGGAAAATTAAAAAAAAAAAAAAAAGGATTTGACAGCAAGGCTGTGTAGTTTCTTCATTTTGATTTCACAAGGGAAACACTCCAACCTGTTTCACTGGATACAGTAAAACACAAAACGAGTTGGGCAAAAGCAGAAGAAAATATACTGCAGAGAAAGTCAGCAGTCAGAGGTGGAGCATGAGAACATTTCCATCCATTAATTACCCATTTTCTGGCTGGTGTTTCACTGTGACTTTTTTTTTCCCCTCTGGAACCACTAACATCCCACCACACAGTGATCCCAAGCAATGGGACAAACATCCCAAGACCTACTTGGGACACTGATGCCACTCTAACTTAGCTGTCTGTGCCATTTGTGTCTCTGGAAAGAGCCAGCAACTGGGGTTAGGTCCTGGAAGAAATAGCCAGAAATTAACTGCTCTATTATAAGACATAAAAATGTAATCCAATCTTGAGAATGTGTGATAATTTCCCTAGTCTATTTTTATAATTGCATGGAAAATATTCTTGAACATTCCACATAGATTATTAGAGAACACTTAATTTATGCTGCTAAGTACTGCCTTAAAATACCTTTACTGGAGTCTTCAAAATGACAAACACCTGTCTTATCATTCACACTAAGAATAGGTTTCCAGCAGACCATAATAACAAAATGATAATTTGTGAGGTTCTGAAAGAAGATGGGACTAGTAAAAATCATCACCGAATTAACTTTTTAATATCCCAGTATCACTGTTGATTAGTAAGAGTGAGGTTTTGAGAATGAAATTAAAGCATAAATCCCTGGAAAAGACTTTGAGAAGCCTAACATTCAATTACTAGGTTAAAAAAAATATCAGCTTTAAGTGTCTCTATCGATAGAAATGCAAGGAGAGGATGTAAGCACACACTATTAGAAACAAGAGCAGCTCTGCACTGGAGATGTTTAGGGAATAGAATTCTTTGATCAATTCAGGGTCCAAAATTGTTCCATCCAGCATAGCAGTTTTATAGAAAGACCTCAAATTAGACAATTGTTGGTGCAACCAAATTTTTCTCCATGAAGGTATGGAAGGAGTAAAACATGTTTTCAAGTTGTTCTCCAAAATCCTGGGCAGCTCAGACAGATGTCCAGAGATCTTCCCAGTAATTTCACAGCTCTGCAGACCTGGGACACCACAGCTGGCACCAGGAGAACTGGGGAGAATTCCCCCACCCCCAGCCACACACAGGGTCAGGTTTGGAGGGTGGGGGCTCTGTCAGCCCCTCCCCTGCAGGGGTGACCTGCAGACAGGGCTGCCCACAGCCTCTAGGAAACTCCTTGCTGAGGGGCCACAAGGAAGGCGCTGCCTGGAAGCCACAAGTGCTTCAAAGCCTTTCCCAGGGCTAAAGTTTCCCCCCTTCTGGAAGTCAGTCTAATGAATCCTGGCTCAGACCTGTTTCCAGATGCAGGGATGTTTTCCATGAGATACTTCAATTTCTGGGAAATAGCAGGGTGGTTTATCTCAACAGAAGACTGTCTTGTCTGATGAGGTCTGACTGGCCTGTTTCTGCTTCATTCCTGTAGGGGGTTGCTTAACGCTGGTGATTATTTTTATTTTTAGAAGTTTACATTAAAAAAAGTCAAGCTTCTACTTAAAAAAAAAAAAAAGAAGACGAAATTGCATAGCTGAAAGCAAATGGTCGGTTTTGTATAAAATGGGAAGAATTTTCTGATGGTAAGGCAGAAGTCTATGTATAATGACATAGAAAGAGATGCAGCTGCTGTGGCTCAAGTGTGGCAAGACACAGAGCTCCTGCAGCATCCCCAGTTTATGTCTTACAGCAAAATCCAGGAAGGACACATACAGCAGTTTGGTGCCTCAGCATTGTGTTCAGCCTGGGCTGGCAGACTCATTCAGAGTAACCTGGGTGTTTCTGTACTGACCGGTAGGTCCAGAGGTGCAAATTGCAGCAAAAAGCTACTCAGTTTGTAGAGGTGAAAGCTATTTCTACCCCAAATCCCTCTTCCTGTGATGGGCCATGAACACCTGCTCAGCAAGTGAACTCCTGCAGAGTTCACTGATGTCTCCAGGCTCAGGATCACATTTATGCTGTTGATAAGCAGAAATTTGATCTTTAGATACACCTTGCTTCAAACTACACAGATACCACAAGGTGAGATGCCAGAGTTTCAATTACTTTTCTTCAACTGGGTGTGTGTAAGAGAAAGAGCAAATAAAATAGACATAACTGCTGTTATTCAGAAGACACCCTGAGAAACAGGGAGACAGGGAAAGATTAAATGTGACAGGGACTCCCTGGAGGATTTTGGGGGAGTTAGGGAGGACTTTTTTTTAACCCCAGCACATCTGAAACTGAGAATCTGAGGCAACAAAGGAATAACAGTAGTTCACTAACAGGTAATTTTATTCTTAATTCCGCTGAAAAACGGCTAGAGAACTATTTAAAGCACAGTGGAACTTTATACAAATAATACTTCCTTGGACAACAAAAGGAAAATAAGGCATGCCTAATGTGTGAGAGGAAATTGCTGGAGAAGCTCAGATAATGCTGTAGCCTTTTGTTGATTTTTCTTAATAGTGACTACAATTATAGAATGTGTCTATGTGCTATGAATAGATGCTGTGAATAAAATTCAGGTACCCTGCTAGTCAGTTTTTCTTACCAATAAATACACGCCCCAGAAAACATTCACCTGTGTGGCAAGTAGCTTTTAATCCATGTACTTTGCACAATTGATGGAATTACAATGGGGATTCATTAGAGGCTCCCTTGAATGGATATTTGGCATTGCTGACTGTCCTTGGGCAGCTATCAGCCCAAATGTGGGTCAGCCAGAGGAAGGATGAAGCCAGAGCCCAGCTGGAAAACAGGTGTGCTGGAACAGAGGTATTAGGAATCCGTGATCTGAATTCCACAGCTGGACAGACACCTACACCACAGAGTTCTCTCTCAGCTTGGAAAAGTGAAAGTGAAGAAGAATCTCACTGGTTTTAGTCTCTCCAAAATGAAAGGGGAAGCAGATCCTGTTTAACAGGAGAAACAATATTTAGTGACTCTCAGTGACATACTTACCAAATATTTATGTGTTAATGCCACACAAAACTGACTTCAGATGGCATAAGCCACATTTCGTTCACTGGATAGTCTAAGTAATGCTTCTGCTTAGTTGTTATTGTGCTTGAAACCCTTCATTCTTCCCAAAAGTATCTGGGCAGTTGGGTGTTGCATGGTCCCCAACTGGAAACACACTGATCTTTCTTAACGACTGTAAATTTATTTAATTGTGTTGGATTCAACTATTTTCATGCCTGTCCAGCTGAGTTACTGCTTAATCTGAGCTGAAATCTATGAAATCTAAGAAACCAGGTTTGTTTGGTTTTTTTTTTTTGTTTTGTTTTGGTTTTTTTTTTTTGTTTTGGTTTGGTTTTTTTTTTTGTTTTGGTTTGGTTTTTTTTTTTGTTTTGGTTTGGTTTTTTTTTTTGTTTTGGTTTGGTTTTTTTTTTTGTTTTGGTTTGGTTTTTTTTTTTGTTTTGGTTTGGTTTTTTTTTTTGTTTTGGTTTGGTTTTTTTTTTTGTTTTGGTTTGGTTTTTTTTTTTGTTTTGGTTTGGTTTTTTTTTTTGTTTTGGTTTGGTTTTTTTTTTTGTTTTGGTTTGGTTTTTTTTTTTTTTTTTTGAGGAATCTGACTGAAAATAACACCCTAGCTTGGTTTAGCAAAGTCACATCTGTCCTTATCTAAGCTTTGCCAGGAGGTGAGATGTAGCAGTTGTTGAATGGTGCTTCTTGGAAAATCACACAACTATTTCAAATAGAATTTCTAATATGTGGCATCTTAAGGTAATGAAAAGACTTTAAAATAACGGGTTTTTTTCCTTTTCTGTTCATATTTTTTGTTTTCCTAAGGTCTTTCCTTTTCTCTGATAGTCAAAAATATAGAGAGGCCCTCAGAATAAATCTGCATGGGTCACCTGACTTCAGTGGTTTCCTGACAATTGCAATGAGTTAAATTTCCAGCCTTGTGATTTAGAGCATGAGATCATCCACGTCAGGTCTTAGCCACTCTCTAGCAATGCATACCTAGGGAAAAATTACAAGGATAAGACTTTGCAACTGGCAGAAATTACACCTACTAAGTCTTCTATGGAGTTTTTTCCTTTCATCCATTTGGCTGCTGGACTTTTAACCTCAAATATATTTCTGGCTCATAGCCATGAATTTGACTAGTTGTTTAACTAACTAGTTTAACTAAACTAACCATTTAACAGGATGTTGGAAAATGACCTTGTGATTGTTTGGAACCTGTAACCTGAACAGCCCATTTGCTGTCCTCTTCTTCTTCTATTTTGAGAAACAGGGAACAATTCCTTTCTCTTAATTTCTTTATTTATAATTGCACAGACCTGTGTCATATCACCCTGAGTCATCTCTTTTCCAGCCCTAGGCTTGCTTGGTTGTTTTCTCTGAGAAAGAAGCTATTCAATATGTTTGCTCATCCTTCTCCCTGACTGGAGTTCTTTTTTCTTCTCTTTCCAGATGAGAAAAGATCTAAATAAATACTACCCAGAGACCTCTTACTTTCTTTGAAGACCGCAGTGATCTTTTTAACAGTACTGTGTAAAAATGACATATGTGAAATACAATGAAATTTGTTGACACTCCCAACACTGAAGATTAAGTAAATATGATTTTACTCTCTGTACTAAATCTGCTGATGAAGAAGCTAACTTCTGATCAGCAGCAGTTACAGTAACTAGCTTGCCTGCTGTCCTCACGCTGGGGATAATTCTGCCTTGGAGATGCCACTCGTTGATTTCTTTTTGCCACGACAGATGTTTAAGCTGATACTTCCTTAGATGACAAGACTGAAAATAGACTGAACATCGTTTGATGGAAACCCCCCAGCATCAACAGAACCAGTACAGACCCCAAGCCCTTTATCTTGCCTCTCAGACACTACTTTGGCAGCCCTATATATGATAATGTAAGAATAATTGCTTATTACATCTCTGCTGTAGCACACAAGCATTGTGTAATTCAGCATTAATGTCTGACAACCCAGCTGTCATCTTTCCAAAAATACTTGCTCTCTAACTACTGTAGCTGCTGCTGCTTCTACTTCAAACCAAGGGAAGAGATTCTGCTCGGGGGCATTTTGACAGGGTGTTATCTTTTGAAAAGACAGATGTTTGTGCTGCAACTGTCTGGTGGTTTTAAGGCTCATGCACATGTTTCAATAAATAAGTGCTAAATTACTTGCCAGGTTCTGAGTTAAAGTGGACTTCTAGAGAAATATGTAGGTGAAACCCAAAAGTAAGACCAGCATGCTCACAAGAAAAGTTTCAAATCACCTTTGAAACAACAGGAAAAGACAAGAAACTCTGGCTTGAAGGCTTATGAATATGAAAAGACACTTAGAATTTATAAAATAGATGATGGTGTCACTTTCTGCCCTTCTTCATTTAATTTCCCAAGAGAAATACTTCAAAGGGAGGGCAAATAATTCCTCCCCTTGTAAGGGATTTTATTATTTGAAGTAGCATGTTGGTCCTTATTGACCCAACTTTGATTGGTAAGATGGTGATGAAATTAATCTGGCCTTTGGTATAACCACAATTAACTTCTCCAGAAGGGAGGTGATTCCATGTCTTGAAGTAAAAAAGTTTCCTTGGAAGGAGCAGCCCAGGGCATTTATGTTGTTTGAGGCTTCAATAGACTCATGCCAGGCTGATGTGGTTTGCCTTCCTCTGGCTCAGGTCCTCTGCCCTGGGTGGAATTTCACCTTGGCAGATAAATTATGGAAATTCTCTCACATCAGAACCACTGACTATTATCTGATGTGGGAGTTTAATTCCTCATTCAGATTCCCCATAATGGACCAAACAAAGACCTGGAGAATGACACATTGAACAGAGTTTAATATTCTTTAGAAAGCCTGGTTAACCTGTCACTGCTAAATGAATATGTGTCTCTGTGCACTTTAGATGCTGTCTTGTCTTAATAAATGGAAGTAGGATAAACTACTTGAGCTTTAAAACAACTTACAAGGAAAGACATGAAACACTCCCCTCCCTCTGGTAATCTGCAATTCCTTACTGAATGAAGGGTGAGGAGGAAGAAAGAGAAAAGAAAAATAGGGATCCCATTTTCTAAAGTACTCTAAAACTCAGTCTTGTGCTACTGACTTACCAGAACACCAATCTGAGGACTCTGACTCTGCGAAATTTGCTCAGTAGGATCACTTTGAGTCATTCTGGAATCACAGAAAAGCGAACATAGGGCAAATAATTCAGAAAATTCATATGAGATGTGGGGAGGCAGGTAAATGTATATTACAAAGTACAATAAAAGTACAATGCCTTTTATATAAATACATAAATAAATATGTATGTATATATATGTATGCACATACATACAAAGACCTTATGAAACCTCAAATTTGCAAGCTGTTCTGTACAAAGATTTAACATACATAAACTAGATCCTGGGGCAAAAAAAAGACCACTTTGCAAGTTAGAACCTAACAGTATCTCTCCTCATGCCAACGTGCCCACCCTGTTCAGCTAACCACATGCTTAATTTTATTTTGGACATTATGAAAATAGAATTAATGAAAAAAAGCTTAGTTGCCTGGTGCTATAGCTCTGATCCTGTCTGATATTTTCTGCCCTGTTAGGAGCTGGAGAGGGCCATGGGTGCTCATTGATTCCAGAGGCTGGAAGAAAATTTTGTTGGAATAATTTTGATTTTCTATGCCAAAATAAGATTTTTCCATATGAAGATTATTTCTTCTCCCCTTTGTCTTCCTTGGATTACACTCCTCCCACTGTACCTCATGCCCCAGCTGGAAAACCTGAAACCAAGGTTCCCCAGGTGCTGCCGTGGGGACTCCTGAAAACATCACCTCCTATGAATGTGCTGCACACTTCTTACATCCTGCTTTAGTTTTTTTAGAATTGTTTGTGGCACATCTTTGCAAGCAAGCAAGGCCACAGCAGCAGGTTCTTAGCAAGGCAGCACAATAGCTATCAGTAGATAAAGTTTTTAGTTCTTCCTTTTCCTCTGACCAGCTGTTCAAAGCAGTATGAAAAGCTGCAAGTATTCCCTGGGGAGAAAAAAGAGAAAGAAAATTAAATTAAAAAAAAATAAAAGGGAAGACAAAATGGAAGCATTTCAACATTAAAACACTTTGATTTCTTTTTTGTTAAAAAAAAATCATTTAAAAATGCCTTGTATATTTTTTTCAGTGCTGATACTAGTTTAAAGTATATGAAAGAAATGAAATAAAATCTATTTACTTGATTTCTTTTTTTTTTTTTTAGATTGGCACTTTGGAAGCAATTCTTACTTGTTTTCCCACTTACTGCACATGGGCTTGCTTGCAAACTTGAGTGTGTGAAGCCGATTCCTTTTGCATGAGTGAGGTGGAGGGAGCACATTGGGCTCACACACAGCACTCTGCTCGTGAAGGGTCTCCTGGCACAGAGCTCAGCCTGTGCCTTCCCTCCCTGCAGCCCATCCCTGGCAGGGGAGAGGAGCCAAGTCCCACCTGTGCCACTCGTGGAGGTACAGCTGCTCTACAGACACAGACCTTACAGGGCTGATGCATTCCTTTGTCTCTGAAATTCCAACAGCAGCAATATTTTGAGAGAACAATGGCTTTGGAATTTCTTTAGGGCAATCTAGTGAAGTAGCTGTTTGTTCAAGGATTTGCTAACAGCGGGAGAGGTTTGAACGTGCACCCTCTTACTTTTGTCAGGAGAACACTGGCCTGCAGCCCCTGCAGGGTTGCAGAGGTTTGAGATAATCTTCGAGATGTGTGCTTGCTTTGCACATATGTTCTGCTTTCAGAAAAGGCTGCAGCAGGTGATGTGCTCTCCAGCTCCACTCCTCCCGTGTTTTTCTGAGGATTTGGCTTCCTTATTGGATGTCTGATGGTGCACTAAGGGACGTGTGCCATAGAAATGACAAGTACAAGGTGACTTCTCCTAAACAACAGCTCTATGCAGGTTATGAATGTGCAGGAGGGCTGTAAAAATGAAAAGCTCAAAGGAGAATCAAGGCCAGGTTGGGTGGGGCTCTGAGCAACTGGATTTAGCTGGTGGGACCCCTGCCCATGGCAGGGGCTTGGATTGAGGTGATCTTTAAGATCCCTCCAACCCAAATGGTTCTGTGAAAAATGAAGCACAAGCACCCACAGTTCAGACTCCTTCACATCCCCTCCACTGCAGTGCAGAGGGGACACAGATTTTCACTGCTGGAGAGGGAATTTCAGGTGCTCCAGGTGCTCTCAAAGGCAGCTCCATGATTCCTCATCAGGGGTTTGCTGTGCCAGCCGTGCATTTGTGCTGCTCTCCATCCCTCCTGCAGTGGGTCCCACAGCTCCTTCAGGGAGGATGACTGACAGTGCCCCAACAGCAGTTCTTAATTATTTTCCAACTTTGACAATTAATAACTAATAAGGCCTATATAATCAAATGGGATTTCAAGCCCATGGTTTAAACTCAATTTACTGTACTTTCACAACTGCTAAATTTTTCTTTTCCTTCCCCCTAAGGCACCTGCTTCCTTGAATTCTGGGAGGTGAAGATTAAGCTGACAGATGGTATCAGCAGAAGAATGATTATGAGTTTTAAAAACCTTGATATTTTGGCTTAGTACACCACTTTTCATGCAAATACTGACATGGATATTAGCATCCAATTAAGAAAGTATAAAACTATGCCATTCTGTTACAGTTTACATTACAATCATTTAATGTTTCATTAAAAATACTAGAAGAGCTGCTCTGAAAGGGATAAAAATCAATGATCTATTTATCACTTCTGCTGCTTTGCTCTTCTGGCACAATGTGGCAGTGAAAATGGGCTATAAATGTCCTTAAATTATTCTGTTAATTTGAGTTGCTTTCTCCATTTTTTTGTTCTAGCCTTACCAAAGGATCAATTTCTATCAAGACACACTACCTTGTGTTAAGGGAGTGTCAGCAAGGTAAAGTGTTAACTCTTCAGTGGTCATAGAGTATTTCCAATTTTTTTCCATAGGTTAGGTTATGTCTAAACAGACACCATTTTTTATTTGGACAAGGACTGTCAGTGCAATTTAAACACCAAAACCAGCTGATTGTCCACAGATGAATGTTTAGAAATATCCTTTGTTTACTGTTTAGTCTTGTTTTTTGTGAGGAACATATATTCTTGGCACTTCCATTGAATAATAACACACTCTGTTATTAAAAATAATGCTCTGACTTGTTTAACATCACCACATTCACACCACTTTTTAAAAATAAGGAATAAATGGAAAGAAATTTCCCAGTCCAATGTGAGGTGACACATGAAATAACCTATGTTTATTATAAAAACTTAAAATAATTCATTTGATACGAGTATTTTTCTCTGGAAACATTATTACTTAATTAGCTTAAAATTAAAATGAAATTTGGAATGTCCTTAGAAAGTTTTCAAATGAAATGCTTTGAAAATTTGGAAACAAGTGGCTTTGGGTGAAGAAAATTCAATATACTTTTTTTTTCATAAATGTCAGGGATTTAACACACTAGATTTTGTTATTTTAACCAAGAAAGGTGTAATTCAAAAGGTTTTTGACCAAGTATACATACATTAGTTTAGCTCTTTCTCACAGACGGGGAAAAGGTATAAATCTCCTCCTTCTCGTCATATCTATTACCAGTGAACAAAACATGATAATGAAAATTATTCAAGTCTCATGAAATTCTGGTTTTGTGAGAAACTTTGGACATGTAGCCACATTATTTAACAAACTATTTAAGCGTTACATGACGAGTAAACGAGGGGCAACGTTGTACCTGCTGTAAACAGAGACCATAAAATAATACAACTGAACCTTCTCATCACTGACTGCACTGACCCTCAGATTACAGGACCCTCAGCTTGGGAGCAATCACCTGGACAAATGTCACTTACCCAAACAGCTTAGTCAGTTTAACAAGTATTTGAGGCTAAGAAACCTGTGACAATTCTCCTTCCTGCTTTGCTTTTTCCTTTTTATATGAAACGTGAACATACATCCCAACTCTGTCTCCTGCAGCTTCTGACTCCAAAAGCAACTGCTGGATACAGGAAGGATGACAAACCTGGATGGATCAGCCTGTAAAAAAGATAGTGGAGGCTCTGAGTGCTGAAAAACAAACAGCTCTTAAACTAAATGGAGTTGCACCATAAATAGCAACAGCTGGTTGCAAGTATTGCTTGCAGATTGTCTTCTTTATTAGGAAATATCAAAACCTCCAGTGACAATTCATCACTTTTCTAATGCTATTAGCAGTAATGGAAAAATGCCAAGTCATTTTCCACAAATCTCCCTCAGGTCTCTTTAAATTCATAAAGCACCCAAGATTAGAGTACAACCTGAGTCAAAGAACATTGACTGGCCCTTAGCTGACCAAAAAATACCCAGCCCTCTGCTAGAGAGGCATTGCTGAATTGTTTTAAAGGACAACAGAACATCAGAGTTGAGTTTTTTAACTGGAGATGCTGAGGCTTGTTTGCTTTATTTCATTTGCATGTGGGTAGGTAACAAGACTGCCCTACAAGGCCAAACTTCACCATAGCTCCTAATAGCCATTGCCTTTGATATCAAAATTACTTGTAAATGCTTTCAAATTTGAAACACCACCACAATAACCAGTAGCCTGGCTGATTTTGCAAACTCTTGTAAAATTTTTAGACTAATGTTCGTTTTTATGGTTGGTATAGAGGGTAGGATATAGTTTGGTTTCATGCAATGGCTAGAAGCTAATGCTAACAAATTTGAATTCAAAGGAGTATATTACAGATAGGTAGCCAGCAGGACAGTTTACCTAGGGAAGCAATGGATACTTACACATATAAAATCCCTATTAGTCATTTCATTCAAAGAGCAAATATTTTAATCTTTTCTACCAAAAAGTCAAAATACCATAGTCTCAAAAAGTATGAAAAAATCAGAACATTTTTTCTTAAGTAAAATATTTTGACATCTTTTTACAACATTGTTCCAGGGTTTTTACCATTTCCCAAAATGTATCATTGCAGGTATTGCGGAACATTCCAAGAACAGAGTGTGGACAATGCAACCACTCTGTAAAAAATAAAGAGTTTGAGGATTCATGCTACAACATTTAGAACCTCCTGTGGTTTCTATTCTTCAAACACAAGGCAGCAGTTTTACAATATCACTTAGTACTAAGTCACCTGTTCTTTTCTGCTGGGATTCAGCCATACAGGATTCAGACAGGGCTGTTCCTCAGCTTGGAGATAAGGATATAATGAATACTCACTCTGTGGATCAGTTCAGTGCCGAGAGAGAGGTGAGCAATGAGTGAAAACTTCCAGTTCTCTTCACAGATGTGCCTGCCATTTATCTCACACTGTATTCTGGTAAACAAAATTCAAGGGAGAGCATATAAGAGAACAACCAGACTAATGATCTGCAGAGATCCTTGTGTTAATGTTATCTATTTATACTAAAAGTATGCTTTTAGCTAAATGCCTTTTCAGTTACCTTCCTGGGCAGCTAAATGAAAAAAAGGGTGATAATGGCATTTTCATTATTTTAGGAACATATTTACACCTTAACAAAAGAGCTCTTGGGGGGCACAAGAAATGAAGATGCAAGTGCTTAAACCAATAAGAAAATGTTTTGTGGATTATGTTAGAAATGAAAATATAAACTGCTAACAAAGTCATCTCAAAGAAAAAAAACCCAAATGGTAATGAGATTTTTAAAGCTGCAGTCAAACTTAATCTTCTCATTGTATTTCAGTAAGTTTTCAGGAAGAAACCTGCAGGAAATTTTCTTGGACCATCAGGAACTAAGGAATTTTTTTCAATACATGAAATCATAGTTTTCTTTTGTGACAGATATCATCTCTTAAAACAAAGACTTCAAGTACATATAGACACCAGCAACCTTGAGCCACCAATCTATTTGAAAATTTGGGGCTCTCTGCTCTTAGCCATTTAAAAGGCATGCATTTTAAAGGAAATTTAAATAAAGTTTATGCTCTGTGATACATTACATTTACTTATGAATTATGGAGTTGTCAGGTTCTGGTCTCATATTCTTCTGGACTGTTTTCAGTGCAGTGTTCAGCAAGATGCAACTTCTCAAGTCTAACAGAGAAACACAGGAAAATTTCTCCCTTCATGTGGTTCTTCTCACTTTGGCATTTGGTGATTGGGGAAAAAAACTTACAAAAAAAAAAAAAAAAAAGAAAACTGTGGATGAAATCTGAAGTCAAAATTTAAAGCAATGCAAAACACTGAAATACGCCAGCATTTGATCTAAGGAGCCTACAGAATTAGCATAGTGAGCATATGTTCATGTTCAAAGATAACAGACATTTTTGATAACCCTCCCTAAACTTAGGTCATCTCTGATTTACATATTTAAATGTTCCTTTTTTCTTTTTTTTTTGGGAATGACTTAAATCAGGGTCACCTTCATCATTTGTACAGAGATATATACACAGCTTTCATTTACATAAATGTTTAACTACAAATATTTCACCTCAATTTTTAAACAGTAAATCTGTATAAAATTGCTCATTTTCTTGTCCAATAATTTTTGTAATGTAGAATTATATTTTCTTTCTCTGCATATGTGCCAAAACTCTGTCTGCAGAAATGATGCCTGAATCTCATTCATCCACACCTGAGTTGATTATTTGTTGGATCTGTTTTCCCTCTTCTCCATAATCTTCTCTTATAAACTCCTTATTAAAGTCCTTAAAGCAACCTAGCTGCTTTAAAGTTTTTATCAGAACATCTGTATTTCCAGAGAATATTTGGGAACTCATGATTCTAGCACAAGCCATTGCTGCTAAACATTTCTGACTAGCCTAGCATTAGCCATGATAAAGATCATTTGATGCGGACAAAGAGGGTGATCTAACAACATAAATCCCATAATTCCATTAAAAGCATAGGTAAATGCCTAAAAAACCCCAATCACAAAATTATCTTAAAACATTGTGAAAGCATCTTAAAAATGCAGATGTTTTCTTTTTTCTTCCTTTTCACATGTGGCACTTGCAGGAACCATAGCACTGATGAGAAGGAGACAGGAACATTCACAATTTTACCTGAAGCAGCTGTGTGGTTTGCTGTGACAGTTACGAGGGCCTGATGTAACATTTCAGCTGTGACCATTTCTGTCTGATTTTTGGCTGAAACACAAAGCTGTATTTCCAAGCTGGCCTTTGCTGTAGACATGTTTCCATCCAGAACAAGCTGATCCTTCTGGTTTACTCACCTCTCCAGCTGCCCTCCTGACCTGGAGGATAAGAGCAGTCTGAAATTGGGGCCTGGCAGGGCTGTGTACGGGTCTAAATCCTTCTTGGAACTGATGGGAAAAGTATCTTCTCCTTTTTTTTTTATTTTTTGCCAAGTGAGCTCTGATTAGGTTACAAAATTCTCCATCAAGATACCACAAGTACTCTTATAACAATGGGTAGATGTCACAGCATTTGTATGAGAATAAGCTGGACATCTAATGAGGTCAATTTTGGAGCTGTGTTTGTGTTCCACTTGTAATTACCCTCCACAGGCCAGGGAAGCTTGCCAAGGGCACTGCTGTAGCTTTTTACAGCAGGTTACGTACTTACATTTTATATCTGAGTATCTAAAGATACTTCAGGGCAGTACTTCAGAAGCAAACTGCATTAGTTGCTATGCCAGTGGATATGAAGCTTCCATGGCTTCAGACAACGTTTTCCCTTTATTGGGAAGATTTAAAAGCCCTGCATCCAATTTTACACTTTGGCTACACCACTAAAAACCCCAAAATACAGCACAGAGTGTTTGAGAGTGTGCATTAGCTCTGCTATCATTCATGCTCTTGGTTAACGAAATCCCCCAGGCCATTTGTCAGTGTTATGAAGCTCCCACAGCAAGTGCAGCCAGCCATGGCATCCAGTGTGCCGAGTGCTGGGTGTACCTGCCTTCCTAGAAAGGCTTGGGGCACTGGATGAGCTCATTACAGGGTTAGAGAGGCATTTTAAGGCTTTTTGCTGTTTCCATCCTCAGTCCCTTGCACTGGCTGCTGGAGGCACTTCCATACTGCCAGGACTGAACGGGGATTAGTTTGATTCTTTCCCACTATGAATATTAGAAAATATACCACAGCATATCCAAGTGTTATGATACTAACTGCACCTTTTGTACATGCAATAAGCGGGCTTTCAGAATAAAATAACTCCTCTGTGCTTTTCCTCTTCCTCCAGCTCCTGGTCTCCCCGCTAGCAGAGTTACTGCCATTGAAGTTCTTCACCTCAGCCCTCACTTGCCCCTAATGCCATGGTCTCTGTTACCTCCTTGGTTTCCCTCAAAACCTGGGGCTCGCAGGGATGGCTGCCTTTGCTCTGAGATGAGAGCAGAGGAGCCATCCAGAGGGCAGCAGAACTGGGGACCCCGCTCTCCTTGACAGTTCACCCAGGGAAAGCCACTTTAGCTGAAAAGAGAGGGAGAAGTAGAGACAGGCACACAGGGGCTGGAAAAGCACAAGTTCTGTATTCAGCTGCCTGGGAAGGTGCATGTGCAGATTCCAGATGAGAATCATTGAGTCATTAAGCTTGGAAAAGACCTCTAAGGTCACCAAGTCCAGTTATTAACCTTACAGGACCAGGTCCACCACTAAACCCTTTGCCTTAGCACCACATCCATGCGATTTTCGAACACTTGTTATGTGGCACAGCCACCAGAGAGGGAAATATTTTACATCAGGGTGTACTGAACAATGTTTGATATTCAGCAGCTCTACAACTCATGGTTTAAGAAGACAACATCATTAAAACAAGAGGCTTATATTCAAATGAATGCTATACATTACAGGAGTGTCCCCAGTGAGACAGGCCCAAAGGACTGCACTGGGAATGGGTTAAAATTGCCTGGATAATGACCTTCTGCTGCTATTAATCTAGTATGTGGCACAGGAATATAGCACATAAAGTTACCGATTTTTCTTTCCTACAATCACAAAAGCAATAAAATTAGATAATCCCAAGCTTCCTGTGTTCATATAAAAGAAAAACATAATTTTAAAAACTAAGACCTATATTTGAGTTCAATTTTTCAGGCAGGTTTCAAATCTTAGAAGTGTAAAATAACAAAAAATTATCTCCCAACAAAAAGTATTGCCTTTCACTTAGGTCCAAAAGCCTGCTGATATTTCATTCATCTGCATCAAATTAAGTTCAGGTGGGAGGCTGCGTTTATTGGTTTATTTGCTTTCTTTTCTCCTAGGAAAGCTGACCTGATTATTGAACTTACCTCTGTGGTGAAAAACTAAAATATAACTTCCTTGGTGCTGCTATTTTCCCACAGCTTGCACAGTTCTGCATTCCCAGGTTATCAAAATCTGCTTATATGAAAATCTTAAGTGGGAATGTGAAATTAAAGAAAAAACTTTTTATCATTCCTCTGTTATGAAGACTAATTTATTTATTGTTTAATCTGATAAGTAAGCAAATATTTATTGAATATCTAGTCTTTAAATTGCCAAATAATTATATATTGGGCTTAACTAGTTTAGTTGCCTTCAATCTACCAGTCTTCATTTCTCTGCAAGAGTATATCACAGTCTTCATCCTTTATCCTTTAAATATTAGACATTATGATGTTTGCCTGGTGCCACCCTATGTTCTGTGTAGAGTTTTATTACAGAAGGATGAAATGGGGCTTGCAGATATAAAATCTCCAGGTTGCCCTCGGGTAAGTATAATACTTAAATGCAAGAGTTATTATAATGAAGCTGATAATTATACCATACACAAAAGGCAACGTGGAGGATGGTGCAGGAACGCACTGCACCAGAGCTGTATTTTAGCTGCAAGGGGAGTGAGAGGTTAACTATTGCCTTGCTGAATTCAAAGGCAAATTTGCCACAGTGAGCTGATGAACAGGCAGCTTCTCTCCCGACATGCTCGTTCCTCTATAACCACCAACAGCTGGACTAACTTCCAAGTTGGCTCTTTTAAGCCTTAAATATATGTTTATGCAAGCAGCCACCATTTCCTGCTCTAGGTGGGAAATGCTGCACATGTTAGTTGAAAAAATAGCAAAAGATCTTGCAGTTGTGCCAGCAACAGACACTTTTCAGCAGGCGTTTGATGGAGGTTTCAAGCCTCATTGGTGCTATATTTCCATATTTTGAGGTTCCAGCAAAGTGATCAAAATATGTATATTACCTTACTTAAAAACAAAATAAAACAAAGGAATAAAATTAAAAAGACAAAATACATTGAATAGTTTGCATTCTCAGCAAATTACGATTCATGATATTCCTCCCTTTGTTTGGTTCATTTTCTGGCTTCTGAAAAGCAGGCATGCTGCTGCCTCAGTAATATTTACAGCACATGGTAAAGCACATTTCTCTGTGATCAAAATCCCTAATTTTTTACTTCCCTGCTTATTCTTAAACACAATACTGCTCTCAGTTAGGCTGCATAATAAAAGCAGGTCTAATAACAGCAACTTCTTGTTTGTGCTCCTCACATCACTGACATTTAGAGAATTATTTTACAATGGCATAATAGAGCTCATAGAACATTTTCAACAACAGTAGATGGTCACAGTTTCACTCCTACCTAGTATTTATAGTGCATTTTACATTAATTGTACCTTAATTGGAAAATTATATCAATTGGATTAACAGACTGTGTGTCCTGCTTTTGCCTGGGATAGAGCTAATTTTCCTCACAGAGCTAACGTGGGGCTGTGTTGGATTTTTGCTGGAAAGTGTTGATAGCACAGGGACGTTTTAGGTATGGCTGAGCAGCACTTACACTACGAGGGCCTTTTCTGCTCCTCACCCTCTCCAGCAGCAAGGGGGCTGGGGGCACAAGGATTTGGGAGGGGATACAGCTGGGACAGCTGACCACAACTGACCCAAGGGTGTCCCATACCCCATGGTGTCATGCTCAGCTGAGGGAGAAGCAGCAAGGGGGCACATTCAGAATGATGGTTTGCCTCCCCAAGCCAGCCTTAGCAGTGATGGAGCCCAGCTTTCCTGAGGAGGTCTGAACACCTGCCTGGACATGAGAAATGGGGAATGAATTCCACATTTTGCTTTGCTTGTGTGCTTTTATTCTCCTTATTAAACTCTCTTTATCTCAACCTGCATGTTTTCTCCCTGTTACTTTTCTGATTCTTTCCTCAATCCCACTGGGGAGCAGTGAGAAGAGGATCTGTGAAACTGAGTTGCTGGCTGGAGTTGAGCCACGACACCACAAAAAAATGATCTTTTCTTGAAACACAGCATGAGTATTTTCTTCATCTGTAAAAGGGGCAAGATCAATATTTAATTACCTCATGGGGAGTTGGGAGAGCTGCCTAAGGATGCCGTGCAAAGGGCTACTGACCAGTTAAAGAGAGAGCAATTCTGCTCTTGTTTAAGATGTGTCAAAGCCTGAATACGAAGGTGTGGCTTTTGCAGCCAAGCCTGTGAGACTCCTCGCCTGGGCAATGGCAGCAGTGCTTAGGCAGTGACACTTTGGTATGGCCTTGCACAGCTTGAGGAAAGGTGTGAACATGAGGCACATGCGTGGTGTTAACCCACACTCCTCCTGCACTACAGCATCTGCGCTGACAGAGGTGCCACGAGTTACCCAAGGCTTCTGCTGTAACTTCATTCTGCTGGCAGGACTTCTCTTGAAAACACTTTCTGGAATAATTCCAGATATGTCACAGTGGAATGCATGTAAGAATTGGAAACAAAGCATTTATTTAGCTACATGGTTTATACACTGCTTTGTGTCCATAAACTAAATGAATTATTTCTTACATGCTAAAAATGTTCGGTGTGTCTTAGATGCCATACACACGGCAGAGTAAGATGTTAGTTGAAACAAAATAAAAAATATTTATACATATCACGTTTATATACATTTTGAATTTCTTCTCTTCCTTCTTTGAAATTGTGTTTTATATTTGCAGTTGAATCATTATGCTAAATTCTCCTTGGCACACAGACTCATATCCTTTTACAAGTCAGTTGGCTGCCTTATAGTGCATCACTGTATTGGAAAATCACAGCTGGTGAGAACTGGCACATCATGGAAAAATACAGAGCATTTTACAGATATTTTAAATTCTGAAGTGGGCAGTTGGGGAAAGACAGTGGAGAACCCTTGTCAAACAAAAAGTGGATATGCAGAAACTCCTCTGTGCCAAGAAACTCTGGATAACTCAAGAATGCTGCCTGCAGACAGTGTACTTTAAACCCCCACTGATAAATCAGTGGGAAATCCAGTCAGATCTGAAGGAAGGCCTTACCTTGGCACACAGTGATCATTCTCCTGCCCTGTGTTCAACTAAAGTCACTGTGAAAACTTCAGGGCACTTCCAAGTGTGCCACGCTTAGGGCACACTCCAGGAGCACTGGTGGACAGTGATTGATGGTCTCTGCACTTCATAACAGATGGAATTTGCAGCATTTAACATCTAACAGGAGATATGGTGGAGTTACCTGCGCATGAAAAACCTGAAACGAGTGACAAAGCCAAATATTAGCCAAAGTCTGGTCAGAAAAATAAAAACTGAAACAAAGAAGGAAAGAATTTGGTCTGCATTGTGAGAAATCAATGTTCTCTAGTGCTGTTTCTTAGTGACAACTGGCAGTTGAGTTATGCTTGGAAGAGAGGTCTGAAAATCAAAAGCCTCGTAGAAAAAGGGAATAGTGCTGGCTTCAAATACTTCTAGTCCTGTCCTTCCTACAGCCTGCAGTGACACTACCAACACCAGAAGGTAAAAGTCCTGACTCTGGCAATACAGCCTAGAAAGACTGGGCTGATTGCATCTATTTAAAATATACTACAAGACCAAGGGCTCAATAAATGGAGCATTTCTGGAGAAGACATCGTCATTCACAGTACACGTGATGGTCGCTCTGTAGATCCACACAAGGACACACTGTCATTGTAATGCCTGGAATTCAGCCTCCTTCCCCAGCAAAATTAAGTTTTGAAGCCACTGGGATTTATGATGATGCCTCAATGAATTTTTGGCTGAGTTTATTTTAAAAAGAGCTCTCTGACATTGCTAAGCAGTAAAGCAAAACTTCATTACTATTACAGGTAAACTGCTCTTTGCCCAGGTGGCCAAGAAGGCCAAGAACATCCAAGGTCATAAGTCAACTACTTTTGGGCCAAGTAATGGCCTCCAAAGAAGCAAAATCATCCAGTGTCTCTGACAGAGCTCATAGCAGCTTTTCACAGACACCAGGATCAGGATACTGGTGTCTGTAAGCTCGTCAGGTACAGTCATGTTCTGTCCTGTTGAACAGAGCATTTTAATACGGAAAGCCTTTCCTTCAATGGAAAAAGCCCTGAAAACAGAAACATTCATGTGGACTATTCATTTTTAGAACAGTTAATCATAATTGATCCTTACACAATGAATAGAAAATAAGAGTTATTACTGATAATGAATAATAAGACTGAATTATAATGGTGTGTTTATTAGGCTATCAATAATTAACAGGGATTTGCCATTTATTGTAAATACTGTTACTCTTTATGTTGCAGCTTTGGATGGCACAATTTATATGGTAATTTTATATGAAACAGCACCAATTACAGCATGGCTATTGCAACAGAGTAGAAGCAAATGATGACTTTATCAGTTTTGTTAACTTTTTCATTTTATTCATTGTCAGCACAGCCTGCAATGTAAACATGATGTAGAGAAGAGAATTAAAAAGTTCTGTTCAAGTCCAGTAACTTTGGTTGGTAATCTAACTTCCCCCAGGCAATCACATGGCAGAAATAAATACAATGGGACAGAAATAAAGGCAGGCAGGTCATAATGATGGGGTGGAAAAAAGGGTATCAGGGTTTGTTAACTACTAATGCCACTGGAAGGAAAGGCAGAGTACTGTACCAGCCAGTGTTACAGTAGTGAAAACCCAAAATATTACTGAATGAATATAACAGGAGTTATATTGAATAGCACATTAATAAAAATACTAAAAGGATGAAATATGATTTCAAAATAACGGACTTGGAAATATTTAAACATTTCAATATTTGGGAAATTTTCCATGTGCATCAGTAACCTGTCTGAATGTTAATATTGCAGATTGTGGCTATTTTCAAAGGAAAAGCATTTTCAACATGTGTTCCAAACATCATAATTTGTGAATAAAGTAGAAGATATATGTTAGAGATAAACAGGTAGATTACACGTGGTCTAGTTAAAAAAAAATAAGTTTGTATTTTTAATCTTTGTATTATTTGAAGAGAATTGCCACTAAGCTGTCCACAGCATTTAATAAGAGTCTTGAAAATTTTAGGAAAAAAAGCCCATCTTTAAAAACATCTAAAAACAATTCTACAATCCTGTCAGAATCTGCAGCTTTGATATTAATAATCAGTGTTTTCAGAACTGCCTTAGATGAACCTGGTGGCACACAGATGGCAAGTTATTTACATGATAAAAAGGAGAACTGGCCCATCTCTGGATCCCTAGGGGTGTTGTGACCCATTAACAGAAGAAAGACGACCTTTACTGAATAATAATTGAGAACTATTACTAAGATAATTACAAAACCAATTGATTGCCAGAAGGCCTAGACCTTGGCTCTCCAATTTATACAGCAACTGCTGGTGATCTGCCCAGAAAAAAAAAAAAACAGGCTTAAGGTTCACAAACACCATAACCTCAACATCTGCCTGCCATCTAAAGATAATGATCTGGTATTAATTAATTTGAACAGTGCAGTCATTGCAGAGGTAAACTGCATCACAAATCAGACACTTAACTTAACCTGAAGTTATCATGTTTCCATCCAGCCTGTATTAACAGGAAGAATGCTCTCAGGTAAATTAAACTGTTGCAGGTCACAACATGAAAATGAATTAAGTTAATTCTCTTTAACAGGGAGCATGATTGTGACTCTGTGCTGGATGCTGTACCAGTTAACATGATAAAAGCATTTTTAAAAACGTTTTTCAAAATGCTCCTATGCTATCATTTTGTAGTGCACAAACCTCCAACTGCTTTTTCAGTTTCCTTCCTCTACAGGAAAGAGGAGACAGAAGTTATTGGCCTTTGTTAATTTTCAAAAGAGGGATTTCTGGGAACAAAACTATTAAAGGGTGTCTGTGGTGTGATACCACCAATTCTCTGTGGGGGAAATTCTGGACAGCACTAAAAATCCATGTAAGGTTCTCCTGGGCTTCTCCCATGTCTTCTGCGGGCGTTTGAGGTATAAAAACTACAGTCAGCACACCATATGTGCTGCTGATCGGATTTCCAAAATTATGCTTCCTTACACGTGAAGGATATTTTGAAGACGCTTTAAAAGCTGAAGGATTTAACAACTTAGTGCCAAGTTTCACACCTGGGAATTGATATTTAGGAATGTAGAACAGCAGAAGAACCTGGAACTCTAAAAAATCATAGCAAACCTTCCTCCTTAAGGTGGAAACAGCTGAAATTACTGTGACAAATGCTTTGGATAAAATGTTCTTTCACCTAAAACCTGCTTCTTGATTTTTAACTCCACTATGAGTCCCATAGTTGGGATTCTTTGAGGACTCTCCACTAAAAGGAGTGTTACAGGTAGTCATTCTTCAAGGGAGATAATTTAAGTCACAGCATGAAATTTATATAAAATTCAATTCACATTTGAGACCTGTAGTAAAAAAGAGCTGCCAACACTGACAGAATGCCTGTTCTGCATGACAGAAATGCTAATAGAGACAATTTCTTACCCAAGAAGTACCTAGATAATAGCATGTGGTGAAAAAAGGAGATAATGCATTCAATTTGCAACAAGATGTGTGAGCTAGGAATCAAACTAATGAAGAGCTTAAAAAATTAACTGCACTCTCAGGTGAACTGAGATTCAAACATGCAAGACAACTGGAACCTGAGGACACTTGCTCTGAACTTCAGGAGTTCGACCAGTGGCAGGTCACCCCCACACAGTGGATTGGGTTGGGATTGAAGGTTCAGATTAGTGAGGATTGATAGATTGATTTTTTTTTTTTTTTCTTTTTTACAGCTCTACTTTTCAAGGGGAATTGTTTTGGGGGAGTTAAAGCACTGCTGGCATTTTTCCCTCTTCTTCACATTGTCTTGACTGGGACAAAATCTGGATCAGGAGCAATGAGTCCATGGAGTTAGGGCTGAAAGCAACATTGACTAGGAAAAGGTCCTTACAGACACACAGGGCTTGTGAAAAGCCAATTGTCAATCATCTATCCATGTTTAAGTATGGAGTAACCAAAGCATGGCATTCTCAAGACCTGTCATCAGAGCTTAGGCAGGAAAGCTTTATTCTGTATAATGCCTTTGTTTACAAAGACCCTAGCTTAGAAGAGAGCATAATTTTATTAAAAGTCTTTGACAATTTATTCCTGTGAGCACTCCACAGTCACAGTAATTTATTATATTTTTCTCCCGACCCGACATAAATAAAATCTGAAAAAATAGCGAATATATGAATAGATGAATATATCTTCTAGGAGAAAGGACATCAGTGGCAATCAGAAATAGGAAGAAGATAAACACCCGACGAGACAAAGTGAATCAAACCAAAAAGTGTTTGGGAGAGGGGAATCACATTCTGGAAGAGCTGATGGAAGTAAATTCAACAGGGCGTAAGGAAGAAGAGCGGGGGTTAAGGCAGAGTAGGTGCACACATTTTTGTATTAAACCAGCACTGCAACCATAGCTGACACTCCTCAGAAAACAATCCTCTGAGCTCCTTGATAGGGCATTTTGGACACAAAGAGTTTATGGTGTAACCCCACCCCACCAATTTGTCTGAACACTCTCACTGTCACACATCCAACTCAGTGCAATTTCTGACTCGCTCAGGCAGAATACGGAAAAGTTAAATCAATATATGCACTGTGTCCTTGGAATCCAGAAAGCATCTTGCTCTGGGATTGGAGCTACTGCAAATGTCTGGTGGCACTTTCTACCCAGTGATTTGTGGGGAATCCATCCACAAAGATTGACACTGAAGTCAGTCCATTCTTTGTGGGTTACATATTTGTGCTGTAATTCATCCTAGAAAGGTTTGGGTTTTTCAGAATTTCCTGTCAATCACCCTACTCCCATCAATAACCCCTGTGATATAACATGTTTTCAAGCAGTTTTTCCTCAAAAGATTTAAGATGTAGGATGGCCCTTATGCAGCTTTTGTCTGTTGTAATTGTAGTAGAGATCAACAAAATTGGATGCTGTTCTGTCATCCTTGACTGGGCTCCTGGTGCTAATCAGGAGTTGGAAATTGCACATTCAGATGGATTTAGAGACATATACTGTGTGACAATTCAGCAAGCAGTAAAGAGCATTGTTTTGAATTCTTAAAGGTTAGTGATGCAAGCTGCAGTGACTAAAGTTTTTTGAGCCCTGAAAGAAAACCAATTAGGTGTATGAAACAAACACATTGCAGTAAAGCAATCTATATTTTCATACATTTAAGGCCAGGAGAAGAGATTAGTTCATCTACACTGAGTTTTTGTTTCAGATACTTATATTCCATCCAATTACCTCTGATATTGAGCCCCCCATTACTTGTGTTCAGCCAAAAAATAACTTTCAGAAAGTATATAGACTGTATCTGAAAGTCTCCAGAGATGACGTCTACCATTTTCCTACTGCAATGTAGCCTGCCCCAAAGTTTAATTACCATCTCTGTGAAACAGAGAAAAAAGCAACAGCATGTGCCTTATTTCTAATTTGAAATTGCCTTGCTTTAGCTCCCAGCTACTGGTTCTTGCTATATGTTTCTTTGGTAGATTAAAGAACCCTGTAGTATTTCATGTTTTCTTCACAGAAAGGTGTTTATACAGGCTTAACTTTCTTTTTTTAGAAGCTCAACAGAAATCTCCCACTGGAATACGTTTTCTCTGCCCTCCAAAACCTTCTTGTATCTCTACTTTGTACATATACTTTTTTTTTTTTTCCTGCAGCACAGATAGTGGGAACATTCCCAATATTCCTCTATTCATCTCTAACGGTTAGAGACTTTAATATCACCATACTACTTTAAATTCTGTTTTTATCCATAACCTTAAAGGAATTTTTACCATAATGAAAACTGAGCAAATTTTGCCATTGAAATCATGAGGGAAAAGCGATGAGGCATTAAATGCAAGCCAATGTACTGAAGAAAGCAAAAATATCAGGTCAGATTTAGAGTCCAATAGGCCAAACCTGCAGAGCGAGCTGGATGAGCAACCCACACATTACAATCTTTGTCCATAGTACTGGAAAAAAGCATTGCCTTCTTACAAGAAAAGCATGCATGCATTTTCAACAAATCATATCCTAGAAAAGGAGGAGGAGAAAGCTAACTCAGTTTAACTTATTATGGCTATGATAGAGCCTTGTTTTTGTGTTTGATATTATGCTAATAATGGTGTCTTTCTAAGATCCCGAGAGCCGAAGGGATGACCAAATAAATATCCTGTTCCCCAACAGCCTAATGCAGACTTTGAAGGTGGTCACAGTACTCACAATTGATTTTCATTTACTACGACTGTTTAGAAACATGAGCAGTTCAGCTTTTCCTCCCATAAATAACTAAAATAAAAAATTACTGGGAGGGAAGGCGAGGAACTCATAGAAGTGCAACAAATTCTGAAGCTTATGAAATCACAGCCTAATTTTAATGGAATACAGTCAGTTAAATAAACATCATAGAAACACAACAAACAATGCAAGTTACAAGTCTTGTTAGCTATGAATATGTTGCACATTTGTTAAGATGACCTTGGTTCGTGTGACATAAACTGGGCATCAGATGGACAGCAGCCTGAGGGAATTATCTTTAGTGCCAAAGTACCAATGTTCAAGTCAATTTTCATACTCACTTTCTTTTGTTCTCTTTCTTATGAATTTGGACTAGCATAAGTTCTTTGTTATTCTTCATAATCACTCTTCTCCCTGGGCAGCCTTATGCTTATTGGTTTGTTATATTGGTTATATCTGTGCAGTGATCTGTGTTTCTATGATTTCCATGGATTTATTATTCTTACAAGAATCAGCTTTAGTTCTGCGACTGTCATGCTTCATTTCTGTTAGAAATCTTAAATATCTATGTATATTTCTTATGGATTATGGCTCACAGTCCACAATTATAATTCTGAGTTTATAAGAAATGAAGTGATGTGTGACATACAAACACGACACATAAACCGTTTTTAACAGATCCTTAGTCTACTTTTATAACCTATAACTGCACTTCTAGCTAAGCACAGCTGCCAAAGACTTAAATTCTTGGTTTTATCCCTCTCATGGCCAACAACACAATTAAGTGAAAGTAAATGAGTATCTCCCCAAAATCTGACTCAGATTACAAAAAAAAAAAAAAAAAAAAAATTAGGGATCACTTCAGGCTTATTCAGAACACAATAAATGTTCAAACAACATGACAACCCAGCCAGTCTGCTGTGACGTGCTTTATTTGGGGAAAATAACTTTCTGCACATCCAAGTGCATAGGGTCTCCGTGAGTGCAGCCCAATTATCTTTTATAAGCTGTGTAAAGCTGAAGGTGAGGAAGTTAAAGTTTTAGGAATAATCAAGATATGGTATGAAATATGCTTTTCATCTAGGATAATAAAATCTTGTTCACAAAAAAACACTGAAAAAAGATGGCTAAAAAGGTAACAGAAGCTGTAGCCATGCCAAGCAATGTGCAAATTTGGTTCACTTGTTCAGACAACTCATCACTTTGTCAACCCTGGGGCACCTGCCTCATTCTTCTCAAGGTGCTTTGGAATCCTGTTTCTATGAAAAAACTGAGACTCACTTTTTCATTGGAATTTTTATGCCTTTGCTGTATAAAAATACTGATTACAGTGATTGTTCATACAACAGTCTGAGCTTTTTGAAATCAATCTTTTCTTATAATATCCAATAACAGCTTTCCCCAGCAGGCATATTTAATTTTACCAAATCCCACACCAGCTGAAGCTCATTTCTTTCCACATACAAAGCCCAACAAAGACAAATTTCTTATTTTGTGTTCAGATTTGTGCATTGAGACCATAACTCACTTTTGACCAAAGAAGCAAAGCCAAAAGTCAGTCCTTTTTTTTTTTTCATTAAATTGACCCCAAAACTTCCTAATCACTGTAACAGCCAGTCAATAAAACCTGAATGAAATAGTTAATTTGTATTAAGTACCAAGAAAAAAGTATGCTTATCCAAAAATCAGCAATATAAAGCATTTGCAAGCTCCTATGCTTTTGTTGCTTGCACATTTGCAGAGTATTTGGGTGCTGAGATGAACTTCTGCATTTGTTCAGGGACAACTGTCCCATATGCACTCATATTTTTGGAGAGCAAAATACACATTCACATAGTACTGGACCTAACAAGGCTGAGTAACCTGCACACAGCAAGTGGAGGGCCATGACTGAGCTATGAAAGTGGGGAAACCACTGAAATTTAATGTTTTTCTTGAGGCAATATCAAAGGCAAATATAACCACGTGTCACTGTGCATCCCAGGTATTGTAGGAACAGCAG
>NW_008236696.1:2375993-2389348 GCF_000691975.1 Corvus brachyrhynchos | reverse complement strand
GAATCACCTAGCACAGTCTCACAGTGCAATGGTTTCCCATCTCTTTCTGCTTTCCCTGCCTTCTGCACCACTGCACAGCCCTGAGGTGAGGCTCATCGAGCAGGACCTGGCTCTCCCCCAGGGGAATCTTGGTTTAAATCCCATGCAGATAGTCTTTGCTCAGTTCACGGCAAAAACACAAGTCTACGGGGTGCAATACATTCAACTATAAGAAGCAAAAATTAGATTTATTTTTTTTCACCTTTTCAATTGTCTGCATTGGATCAGACTGCAGTATTGGTTACCATTTGGTTTTGGTAGGAAAGCAGCTGGAAGGTAGTTAATATTGACTGATTTTTTTGCAGTAACTTCTCATTTCACAGCTTCTGAGCACAAAATCAAGCCATTCCACAAAATAAAAGATCTGATGATAAAACCCATTTAAAACAGCCTTCTGTGTGTTGAAGCAACTGCTGAAGTTAGTTAAAATAAAGCACCCAACTTTTGACAGAACAAGCTGGTGGCCTCTTATATTTTGGTTCTAGCATGCACAAGGAGCAGATTCCAGAGACTGGCTCTGCTACTTGGATGCAGCAGTCAGTCTCTCACACCAACATGAGGCATAAAGCATCAGGCTTGATGCTCTTGTAATGGGATTTAACATGAAAGGAAAGCTCTCAGGTACCTCTGGTTGCTATGAAACCATTGACATTTTCTGTTGGAAAGTAATTTATCCTTAGTATACTACTAAATTAGAAAGCAAGTAAATGGTATGGGTGCAATACTGAGGACTCTAATTACTTTTGAATGGAAGGTAACATCACCTGAGCAGGCCAAAAAGCTTAACATTGCAACATCTATAGTCCAAGAGCAGCAGTGATTCTGAGATGGCCACTCTGGGGGAGCAGCTCTGTGTGCAGAAGAGCTGCCTACCTGGCATCCACATCTTTTTCCACCAAATGAGAATCTGGCCCAGAAGTTATTAAGCACCTTCATGTAAACTATGCAGTAGTCAAACAAAGATTTCAATAAATTCCCAAGCACTCAGCTAGGTAAGATTGAGAGATTTCTCAGAAATATAATTAGGGAAGGTTGGAATAAGAAAGGTTAAGGTTGGAAAAGGCCTTTAAGATCATCAAGTCTGATCATTAAGCCAGCACTGCTGGGTTTACCACTAAACCACGTCCCAGTAGGAAAGGAGCAGGCTGACAGGGAAATAAGGACAAGAAGTCGAGCAGAATCTTTGCCTCAGACAGGGCCTGCTTCTGGGGACAAACTAGGGAAACCTCATTCCAAGATCATCCCAAAGTTAAGACCATCAGCACAAAAATGACCTTCAAAAAGAATCTTGAGAGTCCAGCATGAGTGCAATCACTCTCCTAAAAATTACATTTCATTTTCACATTCCTCTGTGGTAGGCTAATAGCTTCCATTACAATCAGCAGCTCAGGTCACAGACCTGAGTGTAAGAATGATCCTTTCCCCAAATTAGTTATTGGCTGCTTGGGTCTCAGAGCAAAATCAAGTTGTAAAGGTAATCAGGATAAACAAATAGATACTAAGACTTTCTGTGAGCAACAGGACAGAAAGACGTGTTTGGACATTAAGAACTACACAGTTGAAGAATATTATTGGGTCGTAAATATAACGGGACAGCATGATTTTGAAAGTTTTCTTGGGTTTATATGAATAATAATATAGAACATTCTTTTGTATTTCTCTCCTTTGTGCATTGAATTTGGTGTGTATTACCTCCACATGAATAATGCAATATAGCAAAATTGATGGCACAGTTCTTTTGTTAAAGCAGTTATGAAATGAGAAAACAAAATCTACAAGGAAAAGTTATGAAAAAAACAACACTTCTCCAAGAATAGAAAGATGAAGTTGCCTGACCGTTTACATTTGTCTCCTGTGTCATGAATATTAGATCGGATTCTTTTTATTAATCCATTGATAGTTCTGTAAGGCAGCTCATTTTTGATAAACTCTGTCAGGGCTGCTGTAAATACAAAAAAGATTTATGAATTAATTTTCATACGTAAATGACAAAACCTTCTGATACATTTGAAATATGTGCCTTGCAGTTAAAATAGAGATATATGTGCATGCATGCATATGTATTAATTTAACATTCAGATCAGCTCGTTCTTCTAGAACACAACTTGATATCAACTCTGTATTTCTAGGGGAAAGAACACTAGACTAAAAAGGTAATTGACACTGAAGGCATAGTAAAAATTAAAGAAATGGACAATCTGTGATCTGGGAATTGTGCTGGACTAAAGGTGTAGTGGGTTTTATTTCAAAAGCATTTTTGTTTTCAATTACCAATGGGTTGTGCAGCCAGTATGCTGTAAAAACACAGATATCTACAGCTCATTACTATTATTACTTGAATTGTCTTTACAGCTACAAGTCCCAGTCATTAACCTATTAGGCTAAAAATAGCACAAAAAGCATAAGCTCTAAATCAGTCTGTAATTGATGTGTACATGGGTAATTCACTGCAGCCCTGGATATCTGCATAAAGCCAGAAGTACGTCTAAGCTCCACGTTTCTGCCAGCAGTAAATCACAGAGCTGGTTCAGCCCCTCCATTTCCTTCTGCCAGTGAGACAGGGGCTGTGATGGCCCTGCCAGGACTGTCACTGCCAGCACATGCTGAAAAGGCAATGAGCTGAAATCAAATTTTTCTTCATTTCCTGTGTACCACAGCAGTGACCTGTGCACCAGGGCATCTGTGCTGACGCTCCAGAAGTGTAGCACCCTCCACTTTTCTGCACCTTTCAGGCATTTTACAAAGGAAACTCAGAATCATTCTTTTGATTTTACAAATGGGAAAACCAAGGTACAAAACCATCTGGTGACTTGCTCCAGAAGGATGGATGTCCAGTCTTTTTCACGGACCCTTAGTTAATATAATATAACCCAAACTTGCATAGCCCCTCAACATGAGCATTTTTAAGTTCTACAAGGACAGATAGCATTAACCAGCTCATTGCTAGGCAGAAAATGAGGCAGGGATGATACCCATGAGGTTCAGTTCTGAATCTCCTTCTTGCAATCACTGTACCTGTCTGGCACTTTGTTGTGTGTTCTGTTTATGGTGTGCTATTTGTGTAAGCTCCCTGGAGCAGAGGCTGTTAATTGTGGTACCACCCACACAAACTATTGATTAATTCATAAGAATCACAGATTAAAAAATATGCAATATCCTGTGAGAAGAAATAAAACAGATTGAACTTCACATCTACTGTGTGCTTCATCCCTGTTGTCTGGGACCTGAGTAACTTCCAAAACACAAAGGGCAATTTAGCCTCTCTTCCTTGTCTGTAGTGTGTCCTCACATTCTCTACACCAGGACACACTTTGTACTGCGAAATATTCTGTTCTGACATTGTTTTGACGTAGTTTTAACATACCTATAACCTGTGGATTGGTGTAGAGGGGTCAGGTCGAAGGCCAGCAGGGTAATGGGATTTGTAATTCTAAAGGATCTTGTTCCAGCATATGAAATTGCTTCACAATGCTCCTGCTTAGCAGCCTGTAGTCATGTACTAGAAAGCCAAGTAATGCCTGAGAGTGATGTAAACCAGCTTGCCTGCACTAAATCTGGGGTTACACTTGATGTAGTAACTCTGTGTTGTTTTAAATAACAGCATTACACCCCCGTTATGTCCTACAGAAGATCAGAAATGCTCCTTTAGATGAAGAGAAAGTAATAGATACACTTAATGAAAACACTTAAATGAGAAAGTTAGTGCAAAAACTTGTAGCTGAGGTAAACTTATTTGCATTCAAATAAAAAGTTTAGATATACTAATCAAAGCATTCTTTTCTACATGTACTATACATTTTATATCAACTGTGTCCTGAAGCCAGACTACAAGTCTATCAATAAAGGCATTTGTCATGTGTTTACAAAATACATCCCCCAAGCTTATTTGGATTACATGAATCCTTTTAAGGTTATACAGAAATGTGGCATGTGTGGGCAGACATATTGACAATCCATGTCTAGGAGCATTAAAAATAAATAAGCAAGGGAAAAGATAAGTACAGAGAAGGATTTTGTACATCCAAGTTAATGCAGCATGTCAGGGAGCTGATCTGTCCTCCACCATCCCACAGAGTGAACCATACATTATTTCTTAGTACTAACACAGACGAGTATAGCATTATGACTCTTCATTATAGTCTCGAGAGAGACTTTGCCAACTGTGCATCACGTTCTTTTGCTCTGAAATATATTGGCTTAAATTCCTTTAGTTGTAAAGCATGCTTATTGATGCTATTACTCATTTACTTACATTACTCTTCTCATGTTAGTCTGACTTATACAGTTAACTTTACTGCAAAATTGTTCAAGCCCATTGTACAAACCATTCATGTCAAGATCTGTTCTTGCAGATGGTTTCAAACAATGAGCAAGGAACTCTTAGTTAATATCAAAACACTCCATAATGCAAAAGATACAAAAACTTGTAGATTATATGTTAGCTTAATTGCTAGGGCAAGATGGTGGGGCTTGCAAAGTCCCAACCTCTTTAAATAATCATTAATAAGGGGAAAAAAACCAACAAAGATGTACAAGTAATGAAATACACATTGATAAATGTTATTTTTTGTTATTAGGAAAAAAATTAGTTTTATAAGGAAAAAAATGGGAATAAATAGAAAGGCTATAAGAAGTTAAGCATAATTTGAATAACTCTTACTCCTTTATTTTCATAATATTCAAATATTTCTGTTGGCAGCTGGCCAAGAAATCAAGTACATATTTTGTTGATGTCAATAAAACTATTTGGGCTAAATTCTGGCTTAGTCCATGTCAGAATGTGGCCCATCATCAACTTCAGCTGGGCTCCAACAATATATTTCCCAGGTGACTAAATTCAACACATGTAGTATCCTTAGGACATCGCATTACCTGCAAGAATTGTCTGAGAGGTGGAAAAGGTAAAAGTAAAGCCCTAATGAGGTTTGAGCAGGGTGGGCTCTCACTGCACCTCACTTAAGGAAGTAGTTTAATTCTGTGTTTCACCACAGTGTTAAGGAATACACAAGAAAGCACGTTGGTGAATTACAAAATGCATCTGCCCTCTGCTCATAATGTTATTTTGCTGCTGAAGGAGCTCTAAAAGGAGCAGAGAGATAAAAGGGGCTGGGAGAGCTAGAACACTTCTATTAACCTATTAACTCACAGCCCCGAGGGCTTGTTCATCATGGTGCCTATCAAAGTGTCAGTCTTTTCTACTACCTTTTCTTTCAGAAGATGTCTGTCTATCATTGTCATGCTCTTCCAGCAGGATTATCCATCTTTTGGGTGAAGCCAAATCATTCATTGTCATGGCTGTCGCTGTTAGCGAGTCGGGATGGAAAAAAAAGTGTTTTATTCAACAAAAGATAAATGATGGAATTCCCCTCTTAATCATTTTCTTTTAATACTTAATCCAAAAGGTTGGGAGGAGGCTCTGCAGTTTATTATATCAGCAGTCACAGGCACCATTATATTTCAGGGTGTAGCAATACGTCCTGCTTTCCAGCAGCTTATAAAACCAGCCATAAACATTAACTCCAGGCAAGAGTTTGTCACAGTGCTCTTGATTCAGAGCACTGGTTGACTCCTATGGTTAGCACTGTGATATCCCTTCCAGGGGTTTTTTTGAGTTAGGCTGGGATAACTGGAGATCACCATGGGTTGGTGTGATGAGCTGCAGCCTTGTGCTGCTGGACCAAGTGTGCCCTGCAAGGGATGTCACCAATGCCAGTTCTGCCTAAATGTTAGGCTCAGAGCACCTTGACCTAGATTATTATGATTTCAATTATGTCTTGTAACTAGCAAGACAGCACAGGGCACATCCTTCTTATTGATAGAATTTTCAAAATTAAATGCTTAAAGAAAAATAATCATGTTGTTAATTCCCCATCAGCCTCTGACATAAAACAAGATGAATAGAATAATACAAGGTGAACCTTCTAGAAGTTTGGATGCAATTGTTTTTGGCTGTTTGCTGTCCTAACACAGTTTTTGTTTTCCACACAGCTACTAAAGTGACAAGAAGAGTTTATAATGAAATATGTAGATATATTCAGAAAATGTGTTAAATAAGGCTAACAGCCCAAATTGCACCCTATTCCATGTTAATGTCCTGTAAAAGTCAGTCTCATGTTTTGATAATGTACAAATTGAGGGGCTTTTGCAAGGAAAAATGATGACTGTGTTTTTGGCTTAGTCCAAATCGAATAAATCCTCCTCAGTTCTCCGTTGTTTTATGGGAATCTTTATATTGACTCTCCAGTCACAGGAAACTAAGCTCCTGTTGCCACTATTCTTTCATGGATGAGCACTAAGTTTACATATTCTCTTCTTACCTCTGCCTTGGCTGCCTATTATTATTTATTATTATTATTATTATTACAAGTTTTAGTAACTCAGTGACTGAGATAACTTCTGACATTTTAGATTTGGTAAAAACTGGCTGCACATTCAGAATATATTAGCCATTGGTAGGCAAGAATGTTAAAACAGATTAAAACTTGTCATGGGCAAAACACTTGGAGTGATAATTGTAGTTGCTGTAATCAGGGGGAAAATAAAGTTTTTATCAAGGAAGAAAATATCAGAGAAGTGTGACACAGTAAGGACAAACATCCTAAGCTCAGTTGTGTGAATGCCTGGCAGCAGTGTACCCTTGTCCTGGTGAGTTCCTTCTTCTACCATGTTCTGATTGCAAGACTAATGAAATAAATGGGGAATCACCTTTTCCTTTCACTAGGATTTGGATTAGGCCATGGGGAAGAGAAAGACATACTGGGTAAGTCCTGAGCCTGAGCTCATAAGGCCTGTGAAAACTGTCTTGAACTCAAAACTGCTCTGCTGCAGCCACAAGGCTCCTGGTCAGATTGGCACGTCAACCAAACAAACAACACTGGTGAAGTGCTCCAACATCTGCCTGAAAAATCCCATGTAAATAAACCCATCCCTGTGCAGTTACAGTTGTGGAACATCCCTCACAATCTCAAATGTGACTGCACTGCAAAAACCCCTAAATATTTGTACAGAACTAGAGCTCAAGAAATAATTACTTGATAGTCTAGGATAGGCTAATTCTTGATAGTGTGGTGATGATGTCTCATTACTCTGCAATGTCAGTTGCTCAAGTACTACTAAAGACAACACTTGAGAAACATTGAGTGTCTTCTCCTAATCACACTCCTAAGAGCTGTATTTTTCAGTGATGTCCATAAGTGGTTCCAGGATAATTGTGCTAACCTAATAAAATCCTAGGTCAAATCCCACAGAACACCTGAAAATCAACTGGCACTTTAAAATGCAAAATTTGGATTTTTGAATTGAAACTTGTACTTTTTACACTCTCAGACTCCCTTCCCTACCCAAGAACGTGTCTATTCAATGTGACAGATGTTCATTCTGTAGCATTGTCAAAGGATCTGTAAAGGTTCTTCTTTTGAAGGTACTGATTATACAGCCTGTGATCTCAGCATCCTGGTCCTTTCACCTTCCTCTCAGTGGAGGATAAGGAGGTTATTTTTCCTACAGATATCCACAGGCACCTGAAGGGATTCATCTTATGCTTTTGAACCCCAGGAGCACCATAGATCTCCTGCACTGCCATGGATTTTCTGGGAGGAACACCACTACATCCTCCCTTTCCCAATTACACGTTTTTTAATAGATTCTGAGAACATTTGAAATGCTTTGAGTCTTTCAAAATTCCTTATGCTTTCCTTACTTTTGCCTCAGTAACAGATCTCAGTATGCCTCAGTGATACCTACATAGTAAAACATTTGCCAAAATTATTATCCAATTTTAATATTACAATCAAGGACAATAAAGCAAAACTCTACAGAAGTAAACACCTCTATTGAGTCATCAGGTGAACCATACCCTGACAAGCAGCACAAAGTGAAGATTCACCTAAATTCTCCAAAATCATTGTCAATCCTGCCTAAAGAAGCATAATTCCCAGCTCCAGCTTCAGGCTGACAATCCCAGACGCAGCATTCTGCCACAAGGCATGAGGATCTCTCATTTAATATAGTAACAACATCCATGAGAGAAGTAATCTGTGCTCACTGGTATGCAAAAAGAGCAGGAAGAGTGTGGGATAAATGCTGGGTGAATTGCTGGTATCTGTACCCATCCTGGCCCACGTGCAGTCAGTCCCAGTATCTGTGCACAGGATTTTCTCACAGTTCTGGTTCCAGCCCCTGCACACACAGAGGCAGCTCAGATCCACCCACTCTACACACACATCCCATCCAACAAAAGCCATTTTTCTCTCAACCTTTAGCCTCACATGGGAAAAAAGACCCCACAGGTTTTCTAGGAATCTATCTTTCTTGCCAGTGAAGCAATAGAATTTGGACTGTAACTCGGATAAATGTCAGGAAATTCCTCGCAAAACTTTTCACAAGAGCTGTTCAGTTCTCTTCAAAATGTAGGAGAAAAAACCTCAAGGAAAGCTGCCTTGAGTCAGGGGTATATATTTGGAGGACACCAAGGATGCACACTTGGAGGACATCAAGTCCACCTTGCATGCTATGATCCTACAGCACCTTGAGAAAATCAACTCTCATCAAAAAGGAATTCCCATCTGCAGCCCCAGCAAAACAGGAAAGTGTTACACTTTGGTTTACCAGACACGTCCCACACATATGAAGATCACAGATGGTAAAGTTTCAATCAAATATAGGTGTTCTGGGTATTTGCTGCTAGAGAGTAAATACAAATCATATTAAAGTAGACAAAAGAAGCTGACAAGGAAAGTATTAAACTTAAGCAAACCCAGCAATGATGGTAGAAATGGATGTGGATTCTGATTTTCTGGATTAATTCAGTGATTCCTGTAACCCAGGGAAAAAAAAGAAGCAATTCATGAGTAGCTTCGAAAGACACCAATTCTATAAAGAACACTCATGGCTTTTTAACAGCAGTTCATAAAAACAAGGAATTGTAGTCATTCACTTATCTTTTGAAACTACTGGTTAAAATGAGAGCAGGGATGGATATGGCCAGAAGGCTCTAATTTAAATAATATTTAAAAGAAATCAAGATTTATTTCCTGTAAGTAGAAGAGATGCTTTTTCCTTATGATGCCTCTTATTCTAAATGCCAATTCAGTCAAGTTCATGAACAACAGGCAGCTGAACTAGCAAACTTTTCCTTTAATTATAAGTACAAAGTCAGTTGTTCACTGTCAGAAAGTTAATTACAATTAGAGACACTGAACATCAGTGGAACATAATTTCTCTTTGCTGTTCTAAACAGATATAATAAAGGAAGCAGAACTGGCATCTTAAAAATATGCCTGAAACTGAGTTTGTCCCTGATCAGAAAACAGGGAGACATGATCCCCTCTCTCACCACCTCCCTCAAAAGGATTAGAGTAAAAAAATGAAAATCAGGTGAAACACTGCTCTGATACATAAGCCTCATTCTCTTATCCCCTGAGTAGGTGACACAGGACCACGTATATGCCCCTTTTTCAGGCCTGACAAAACATAACAGCCTCTGTAGAAAGCAATGTCCCCATGGATGGGCCCCTGGGAAGGAGAAGGGCATCTTTCCTCCTGCCTTTAATTTTTCAGCTGAGAAGCGGCAATCAGGACACAGCATCAGCACGAGCAAACTTCTAGTGTTTATGTAAATGAGAGTAACAACTATTGAAGAGGCTGTAAGGAGTTTCTAAGAGCACAATCAGAACAATTAAACGCCTGATCTGGCACGCAGGATGTGGTATCTGTACACACTTCTCAGCACACGCCTGAGCAGCCGCGCTCCCATCTTTGACAAATTACCCATCACTAAGCAGTGCCAGCGTTCGACCCACTCGAGCTGATAATGGGGGCTGGAAAAGTGTGCCCCAGGGAGTCACCTTCCGAGCAGACTGTGAAAAATCTCGATAAAAATTAAGGGAATGGGAGCGATCTGTGCATGAGTCGTGTTCCTTCAGCTTCTCCAAAGCAAATTAGAGCTCTTGCTCCCTGCCTTCAAGGGAGTTTTGCTCTTCTGTTTCAAAATTCCTTTGAGTTAGTCTCAATAGTGCAGTTCTTTGAAAAAGGCTCTAAAACATTGCCCTTTATATGTGAAAATATAAAGCTGTACATCAAATTATTTTCAACCAAAAACTCAGCTTAGCATGGTCTTCTCCTTCTCACCACAATATTCTACTTTCTTGTCAATAGTATCTGCTTTTATTTCCTTTATTCTGCTCTAAACTATTTTATTTCTATGGTGTTGCTATATAGTAGCCCTAGTTATATTTTACTGTCATATATTTTTACTACATCATATAACACTCTAGAAAATCACTTTATGCAACACTAGGGTGTATCTGCATATAATGCTTAGATTAGGTTCTCCCTCTCATTGTGCATTCTGCCTCCAGCACTGTGCAATGCACAGGGATTGTCAATGGGAGGATTTCCACTGACTTAACTGAGAGCTGGAGAACTCCTGTAACTGCTGAATATGAACTTTGCTTTGGTATTTTGCCCAAGTCTAAAGAATTTAATTTAAAAAAAAAAATCCAAACCAAAAAAAGCACAAACAGCAAACAACTTCCCTCTACTCTTCAGGCAAGGTGCATTGTTTTCTTCTTAAAATAGAGATTTACTTTCTCCGTCATTGATATACTGATGGCAAGGGAGGGTTACAAAAAAATAACCTCCTTTCCTCCTACCACCCTCCCACTCATTTTATAAACAGGTAGAAACTACTGTAAAATTCTGTCATTTTTCAAGTAACAAAGTGTAACGTCTGAGAGCAGCAAATTCTGGGAACCATTTAGTTTGTTCCAGTTGTGACAGTTCTTGTTTTTAACTTTAGGGACTTCCAGTTTAATAATCCTTGATAAACAAGACCTGGTCTTTTTGATCACTATATAATGCATATCTATAGGTAAATCTGGGTATCTGTATGGATACACTGATGGGTGAGTTCCTGCACTGATGTATTTATATGCACAGCCATTTATACATTTTTATCCTGGTCTCACACAAATTTTAACTGTTTCCATTATGATATGACTTTTTTTTTATTTGTTAAAAAAGCAGTAAAAAAATAGTTGCCAAAGCAGTTTACAGTAGAAGGAGGAAAAGCAATAACTACAGCAATCACCTAAGCTGAGACCAGCTTTTCAACAAGTAAAAAAGTGGACTTCTTCAGACTTCTCCACTACTATAAGTATTACTTACAGCAAAGAACATTTTCTAGCTGTCAGATGCCAACCTGTTATTTGCTACTGTGGAGAATTTTTCTGTCAGCCTCTCTGTCTGCTTTTCTGGGGGTTACTAAAGAAAGGTGGAATGGGAGGTAAGACAGATCCTTATGTTTGTAAAGTAAGTTATTTTTCATAATTCTAAAAATAAAAATTCACCCTAGGACAGACACTTAACTGTCTCCATCTCAGCTGCAGTTGAAAGTTATGCAGTTATGTGCCAGAAATATCCTAATACTGTAAAGTCACCATATAAACAAAATTCATAGGCTTGGGATGAACAGACCCACAAAAGTCCTTATTTGTGCACTTTTTTTGGTAGTGACAAGCCAGCTGTGACTGCAGTGACAAAAGCAGATATAGAAGGTGGAGAATAAGGGCAGATTTGCTTCCTGTGGGCAGAAAGATCAGGTCACTCTCAGAGGCACCAGGCAGAAGAAAGAACCCACTGCAGCCTAAGCTCAGAGCATCACATCATGGAGTACAGAGGGTGTGTATTTGTATGAAAGAATTGCATGTGAGCTAGGAGTGGTGTGGGAAGAAATACACAAACACCAGATTTGACAACTTGCAAGGGCATGGCAGGAGGGAGGGGATCAGTAACAGATGGTGGGAGCAGAATCCTGGTGGGTTAGAGCTGAAACAGAGCTACCGTACACCGGTAGACAGGAGAAAAAACATGTGTCTAATGGTCTTCACCTTTTCTTTATCTTCCAATCAGCACCTACATTTCACACAGGCTGTTCACAGCAGCAGAGCCTTCTGATGGAGCTCAACAGGTAAAAAATTTGAACAACCACCCAGCATTACAAGAGAAGTAACCCTGTTATGACAAGACCCTCACACCACAAACACACAGCAATGCAGAGCCAGTGCACAGGAAAGTCTTTACACTGGGAGGGACAAGAAGCATCTCCACTATCAGAGCATGGCCCTGGGACCTCTAGAGCCACAAAAGACATCACTTTCTGCCTTTCAATTACTCAGAGCCAGATGAGGGTAACCCACTCATAACTTCAAGGACTACTGGAGAAACCAAGGACACCATGCTGAAAGCAAGATACTGGAGTAGGTCCCATGAATCCACTGTGATTTACCCTATGAACTAAATAAAAACAATGCCAAGGGGAAAAAGAAAGAATTAAAAATCAAAACCTTGGGCCTTGAGCAAACCTTACAGATAGAAAGCAGAAAACTTGACTTTGGATAATAGCACATCCCCCATTTCCCTCCCTCCTTCATTAACCTTTATTCTTTTTTATTAGCAGTCTTGGCACTGTGGTGCTGAACTGAGCCCAGCAGGCTGTCCAGGCAATGACATTTCAGAGATTGGCAGAGCAACACAGTCCATGTCAATTTAACACTATCTTGAGTTTTTTAACTTCACAGCAGGAGGAAAACTGGCCTGTTCCTTTGGTACCTTTGAGAGGGAGATGAACAAAAATGGTAGTGAGGGGTGGGAGCATGACAGGGAGACAGGAAACTTAATTAGAAAGAGAAAACAGACTGGAAAATATACCACTGACATTTTGATAATCTGGAAAGTAGACATCACATCTTAGGCAAAACATTAGATTATACATTCTTTTCTCTCTAAACTGTATCCTTGTGGAGACTATAGGAAAATAAGCTGAAGGGTTTTGGCTGCTACATCTTCCTCTTTAATTGAAGATTAGCAAAGCCTGTGATAGGTTACTTTAGACATGGATAGGCATAGGACAGGAAAGGACCAAAAGAATGCTTTGAGTTCATCCATTCACCCCAAGACTAAAATTATCATTAATTGCCATCTAGTCTATCAATTTAATACTGCTGACCCAACCATGAAAAATATCCCACTGCCCTTATGCATCTGTCAAACAACCAAGCTCTCTGTATTCAGCTGGAGACAAAAGGTATGTCAAAAGACTGAGGGGAAATTAAAAATGTAATCTCTTGTTTGGGGTTTTGATTGCTCTGATAGAAATAACAATAGAACAATAACTATTATACTTGTGTAATATTTATATCATCAAAGGATTCATCTCAGGTATACAAACTTAACAAATTCCCATGAACCAGGAAGTCTGTGGCAAAGTTAAGAATTCAATTTGGATCTCACCACATTCCAGGAGAGTTGTTTCCTCA
>NW_008236696.1:2369557-2375972 GCF_000691975.1 Corvus brachyrhynchos | reverse complement strand
TTCATTTAAAGATTAAATCAGAGTTATTATAGCTGAAAATACAACTATCAGGACAAGATGTGGTGCCTTTTGTCTGCAACATGAAAAATACTGTTTTAAAATATTAAGTTAGTTTCAATTTCCATTATGTGTTATAAAGTCACAATAGTGAAAGAAAAATGAGAAGGAGGAGGAAGAATAAAGGACAATATTAATCCAGTCAAATGCAGTAATAACTGGAAAAGACCTATTCTTCCTCAGGCCTCTGTTTAAATTTCACCAGATTCTTCGTATGGAGAATGAAGAACATATGATAGGCAAAGATGGAAAACCCTGTCAATAGTAAGATCAAGATGGAAAAGGGTGGTGAAAATGTAATACCAATGTTCTATAAGCATACAAATAAAAAAATATTTTAATACCAACAGACATGAACTTGAAAGGTTGAATCTTAAAAGTCATTCACATCATACAGTGTTCAAAGACTGAGTATTGGCATTGTCATTTTCCAAACACACTTGCACTATGAATGAAAAATTCTTGCTTTTAAAAGAATTAATTGTGTTGCATTGCATGTTTTCATTTTAATTGATAGTTCAGTAGTGTGTCTGGTTTTCCCTTTTCTTCCAAAACAGAATTGCTTAAGCAGACACAAGTTAAACTCAGCTCTTTTGATTAGTAAAAGCTTTTGCCTCCAGTGTTCACTAATTGCTTCCTTGTAATGCAGAGAAGGAAGCATATCTTTTTGCATGTAAGAGTTCTGGCTTAATTCTTTAAGTGACTTTTCAGTACATTTTCAGAAAATACTACAGAAATAAGGTATTTTCTGTCTATAGAATTTACACATTTTTGATATATTGTAAATGGTCTAGACCTAAGGAGGGTTTCTGTAGCACTGTTGGCCTAGAACTGAGTGAGACTTTGGAAAGATTTTCTGCATGATGCCACACCCCAAAAAGAAATGAGGCAAAACAAAATCCCAAACTTTGAAAGTGGAGTCTTAGTAAATGGTTCAGTGCAAGATCCCATACTGCATAAACCTTTGCTGTGCCTTATTTTTGAGGGAGAAAAATTCTGTATGTGAACCAGAAAGGTGTTGAAAGGAGCAGGTCCCAATTCAGAACAACCTGAGAACAAGGACTGTAAAGTGTGCTTCACCTATTTAATAGATGTAAAGTGACAGTGTCTGGATTTATCCTGACCACTGAGTATGGAAAAAGCTATTGAGCCCTCTGAATCTCAGTTGGGATTTATTAAAGTCAGAGGCCAGACCTGGCCATAAGAATTTTCCACTGTTTTTTCCCTGGATAGGAAAGAAAAAAATGAATACACCACCTCATTGGTTAAACAGCTCATTTGCCAGTAGAAGAGTGAATTGTTCTTTCAGTGATTTTAATCTGCTTCAAAAGCATGTGTTCATCCTAGAACCCTTGAGCTCTCTATTTCCTCTTACCCTTCAAAGGATATTTCTTGTTAAGGTTTATTTGCTGTTCACCAATAATTTTTCCTTGCATCAGAAATAATGCTTGCATTTTACCAAATGGGAAACATTCTTCTCAGAGGGATAACAGCTTTCATTTCCTTCCTCTCTTTCAAAATCCAGAGATGGAAATGCAGAATTGCTTTTCTTGGGAGTTGTCTAACAGTGCAGCAAGGATGTAAATGAATTAATTGTCCTGAACATGCCACCTGCATCTCTATTTTCTACTCTGATATCCAAATTACAGCCTTGTAGAAGCCGTGATGTTTTAACACCTCCTCCTCTCCTGTGAGCTCAGCAACACACACTGTATTCCAGCAAACTGCTGGACCAGTGCTTCAGAGATAAAGAAAAAGGCTAACAAAAGACACTCCATCCTGTTAGGCTATGCTGATAATGCCAACTATCAAGTTTGCCACAATTACTGCATTGCTTCTTTATACAACCCTGATTTGTCTTTTTTATTGTATTTTCCCTGATTGTACTAGATCACGTCTCTTCTAGAATGAATGCCTCCTGCTCTCTCCTGTCTCAGCAGGACAAAAGCTTGTCCCCAGCAAGGACTTGAAACTATGAAGCTTCAAGAAACAGAATATTTTTAGAGAAAAATGTTTTAGAAAAGACAATGGTGTCAGTACAAATGAAGAACTAACAACTTATACAGGGAGAAAGACTGTAAAAACCAGTAAACACGTGAGAGAAAGTCAGTTGAAGGACCAGTACCAGCACACAGACCCTGACCCAAACTCTTGTGGCATTGTCACTGATAGCTCCTGTCGTCACGAGGCTGTGAACAATGAGTGCACAAGGCACAGCTGGATTCAGTGAAGCTCTAAAGTCTCTCTGAAACACTTCTTATGGCACGAAAGAAACAGAAAAATCAACATCATTAACAACTGATTAGGGGTTGTAGGTTTATACAGAAAGCCTGCGTACATGGGCACATTTCTTATTTCATGTCTTTGACACTTAATATTGGCTTTCATACATCAATAAATCCCCCCTCTATACACATAAAAATCACCAAAATCATTACAAGAATCTTTAAATAGACTGAAACCTCTGCTGAGCTATTAAGGCAGAAATAACAATGCAAGCTCTTACTTCTGCTAGACAAAGCAAACCCTCTGACTGTAAAAAAAAGCCACCTTCACTTTATATGGAGAGGTACAATGAGAGAAAGGAGCAAATGCAACTTGTCTGAGAGCCCAGAACACGGGCACAGGAGGTGGTGAGCCCCGTGTGAACAGAGGACGCTGCCCAACCCTGCAGTGCTTTGGGGCTTCTCTCAGTTTAAATCTACAGGACAAACAGGCTGAAGGGTCAGAGCCCACAGGGACACTGTCTGCAATACAATACAAAGAAGCATGAAGTAAATATTTCAGTTGCTAACTGGAGAAGCAAAAGGCAGTTTAAAAAGATAAATGTTGCTTAATTGTTCTTCAGGAGATATTTGACTGAGATGCCTAACCTGTTCCCTACAGCATCCATTCCCTCAAACTTCTTATCCTTAGGGAGAGAAAAAGTTTTATGCTCAAATTCCAAACCCAGGATGTCAGCTGCACTCCTTTCTCTTGGTTTCTAAATTTGTCTGCTTTTGCAAACATTTCATGTTTAGGTTTGAACAAGCCTATCCTGGCTGGAGCCCAGTGCATGAGCCAGAGTTCTGTAAATCTTCCCCAATACGTTTTCTTTCCTGAGGAAAACGCCAATGGCTCTCATGCCATCATTATCTATGACAAAGGTGGAGCAAGGCACCAAACATGTTCTCCCACCTGAAAGGTGGAGATCATCATTTTCAAATGACATCTGCTTGTTATCTCCGCTGCTGCTGGGGCTACAGGTCTGCTTTCTCCAGGCACACTGCCCCACTTCCTGCAGCCAACTTCTCTGTCACTGCCCATGCTTTTCATTTGAGTTATTGAGCCACACAAGTATTGTTTTGCCATTTGTAAACCCTCTTGAAAATGTTCAATCTGCTGCAGGAGCAAGGTGTTTACCTGCCTTGCTCTTGTGTGGGAGAATCTCCAAGCTAACAGACGGTGCTCTCTCATCCATCTGCTCTGTCAACACTTCCTGGGAGGGCAGGGCATGGATGGAGTGCTCCAGCCCAGCAAAGAGCTGCACCAATTTATTTACTGCTTGAAGCATATAAACCCCACAGAGATAGACTCAAGGTTTCTCTAAATGTTCCCCCATGAAAATACAAGAAGGGTACAGTCAACAAGAACCCCTGGGAGCACTCTTCATACGCTGCTGTGACACCTGTTTATCCACTCACAATCTGTGTGTTTGTACAGCAAGCACAACATCAACCTCTTTATGGGGTGTAAAACCAGAGAGTCTTCTGGAGCACTGACAGACTTGGCCACAGTTCCCTCTCTCTTTTTCCAAAGATGTGTGAGGAATAAATGATGGATTCAACACAAGCAGTATCAGTTGACAAAGAAATCTTTCTGCAAAGACTCCTGCAGACAAAACCTTGCTTACAAAAACCCATTACAAAAAATGCGCTTCATGGAAATGTTTTTTGTGCATGCTCAAGGGTGCAGAGTACTTCACCACGTGAAAACAAGCCTGCAGTTTGTGTATCTATTTACATATATCAAGGTGTGATATCCCAAAGCCCTTGAGTCTGGAGTTCCTGTTCTATTAAACAGAACAAATCCAGCATTCCTTAGTGAAGCTGTGCCCTCAAACTCCCTTATACAGATGGTCTTGAAAATTCTAGTGTAAAAACATGTTATAATACAGATGAAAGAGATTTCAAAAAGGTTTTCAAAAACCAAAACTTAGGCTAACCAAACAGTTAATAGTTATGGAAATCCAACAGCAAGCACTCTGTTGAAGAAGAAGAGAAATATACTGGTTTGGATTATGAAAGAACAATAGTTATTTATGTAAATTTGGACTGCAGTAATTATTTTTACATAGTATCATATACTCGTTCCATTCTTACTGTTACTTACTCCCTTTAGAGATTCCACTAATTGAGTTATTTTGTAAAACAGACCTTTAACTTTTTTGGCTAATTCTAAAATAAGTGTCTGAATATGATTATGTTGGTAGAATACACTGTTTTCTGCTTCCCCAAAGCAATGATTTCTACTGCTAGCAGAGACTAAATAAATGAGATGGAAGGGTGGAGAGTGCTTACACCTGTAGTAACTAATTTCCAAGTAAGCTTCATGTTAGAAGCTGGGTTTCCAGGGAAATGAGCAACCTACCACAACACCAGGTCATTTTTCTTGTTTCAGAGGGAATGTTTGCAAAATAGTTATAAATACAAATTAAGTTGCAAAATAGTTATAAATACAAATTAAGTTACAAAATAAATATAAATAAATCTGTGCATGTTATTTTAGGAGCCAGTAAAATTCAATAGCTCAGATTGTATTCAACACAGAAAATATTTCAGTAAAGGAAGTAAACTTAAAGCTTCCTGTGTGCAAAATTGCTCCCATCTAAAAATATCCCATTCCATACAGAGACTATAGAATAAGTTACATCTCAGGAGATACTGCTGAGTATGTGGCAGATGCTCCTGCAAAAAAAAAAAAAAACATCTTAAAACAAAAGCAGCAATAATTCCATAAATACCTTACAGGTATACACAGCCTCACAGGTGCCTTCCAGACCCATTTTCCTTACTGTCACCAAGGACCATCTATCTACAGATGCCCCTATATGAGTGGAAGGACTGTCTCAGTCCATCATTTACTAAGCCATACCAGAGGAACAAGAAAGCAGCAACTCATAGGAGAGGGAAAATGCAACTGTTCAGGAAAGGAAATAAAGGCAGAGATTCTACCTCTGATAAGAAAATCCCTAGCAGGGGACTACAAAATAAGAGAGAATACAATGAACACAGTCTGTGAATAGGGTGGGGACACCCTATTTGCAGTTTCTGAGAAGTATTTTGATTACCTGAACAAAGTTAGATGCTCAAGATCTCTGCACTGCCTTTGGCAAGAGGAGAGAACTTACAGGAATGAAAGTTAAACTTATACCAGGAAGGGCAAAACCCAACTCTTTAAAGCCAAATGTAGCTTATCTTCTCCTAAGAGACATTGGACACAATGGCCTGAAAGCAAAAACTACGGGGTGAGGTCCTGTGACCTTCAGAGGCAGAGATTGGAGTAACCTGTCCTGTCAGCCTTCCCTGGCCTCAGAGCTGTGTGTGCCTGAATTTACCAAGTCAGCAGCAACAATAACTCTCCTTTAAAACGTCTCTGTGGAACATTTAAATTAGTTTGGTCTTATGGCTTGTCTAAAATGCTTCTGATAGCACAGTGTACACTAAAGCAGTGTTATGAATGCCTAAAAATATAAAATCTAATTATGGTAGCTCTGCAACCAGAGTAATGAGAAGCAAGTGTGACTGATAAGAAGTGAGACAGGCTAACGAGCTGAACCACTGTAGTTCAAAGGAAAACAGAGGTCTAAAGGAAACACCTGTGGTATTGCTTGGGGGAAGATATGTGGACTAGGAAATATGAATGTACAGCATTAAAAAAGATATGGGATGAACTGAATACACATTATTATTAGAGCAGATACTTAGCATATGGATAAAATAACTTGTTAATAAGGATGTGTAAGACTGAAGATGATTGCTAAGAAAAATGCAGCTGATGTAGTGAATAAGAAATTACCTGCTGTAGATAAGAGAAAGCTGTGACTTTAACTGTTTGCATTAATTCTGCTGGACAGGCAGAGCTCACTGAAGGCTGCATGGCCACCATACACAGCGCTGTCTCTGAGTAGTTGTTACTCTGCCTGAACAAGTGCTCTTGCAACACATGGAGTGACCAGTGAGGCAGAGCTGTCAGGATCAGAGACATGGAAGGAGAAGTCAAAGCAGACATCCTCTGGCATGAATAAGAAACAGGAATGGAGGGACACAGCTCATGATTTTGCCTTCCTTTATGTAAAGAACATACTCTATCAGATCAG
>NW_008236696.1:2363429-2369535 GCF_000691975.1 Corvus brachyrhynchos | reverse complement strand
GTGCCTGCTGGACTGTCAGCATCTGACCTGACCCTTTGCAGAAATTCTTGCCACTAAATAAGACTGTTGCCCAGTGAAGTATCAATGAATTTTCTGTATTCATCCAGACTTTCCCAAGATCATAAATTGTTGACCAATTTGTACTCTGTGAGAAACAGTGAAAGCAAAGCATTTACTAACAACTTCCTTGTTCTACTGTGAACCAAAATTGCTGTAGAAGAAAACAGCACTCCATTAAACAGAAGATGGCAAAAGCCCAGCAATGTTCCTGACATTCTGCTACAACCAGCACCTCACAGCAGGTTTTGTGGCTGCATGTCTGGGCCTAAGAAAGACACCTCAGAGCTTACCCTTCCATAGAATTAAAGAATCACAGAATCATTTGGGTTGGAAGGGACCTTAAAAATCATCTCATTCCACCCCCCTACCATGGGCAGGGACACATTTCAGTATCCCAGGTTTCTCCAAGCCCCGTCCAACGCAGCCTGAAACACTTCCAGGAATGGAGCAGCCACAGCTTTTCTGGACATTCTGTTCCTTCTCCCCTTGGCCTGTTTCTATGTGGTTAAAATACACAGCAAGGGGTCTCTTTTCTATGTACATACAGCACTGGGGGGGATGGACGATACTTGATGAGATTTCCTTTGCTCAGTTTCTCCAATCTGCATTAACAATAATGCTTTTTCCTGTTCTTACTGGTCTCCTGAAATGTTTCTCACAAATTATATAATCAAGTAATAAACAGCAAATATCTATTTGTTTTAATTCTCAGGTTGCAATGATGATGATCTTAACCTTACCAAGCATCAAAACTCTAGAGACAGTCCTCCTATTTAACAATATTCAGTAACTTACTTTCTTACCCTGCTGCCTCCACACTAGTATTTTTATCTCAGTGCTGATTTTCCAATCTGTCTAGGCTGTCATTCAAAATACGGGGAATACCAGAAATGGTGCATTTGGATTTGACAGTACCACAGACTATTTTTTAAAAATAACCAAGGAAAAGACTTTACAGCATTGTTTGAAAATATTAAATTTCCATAGGGGTCAATAGAGGTCTCTATGCAATTCATTTACTAACAAGTTCCATGGGCTTTATGAGACTATTCACCTTCCTGGTTAATAGAAAATCTGTACTTGCCATGGCAACCCCTATATCAGATGGCTCTACAGTAATACTCTGGAAATATACCATAGATTTTTTCAGTCTTCATAATCGATCTGGTCATAAATGTCACAGTAACTTGTCACTAAACTCTCCCCTCTAGCACCTCCAGTAGTTGTGTGATCCTTCCTGCCTCTCTGTCACACTCTTCCCTGTGCACAGCTGCATTGTTCTGCACGCAGCCTTTTCCCAAACCTGTCACTTGCCAGCGGTGTCAATCCTCAGTGATACATGATCGGGGAGCTGATGACAACAGGCAGTTTCACACACACCTGCTGGTTAGAGCAGTGATCACTTCCAGACAATTCTGATAACCAAGTGCAAGCCAAGATGGGAAAAAAAGGGAGAATCTTGCAGTTTAATAGCAGGCTAAATTATTTGCCTGTGTTCCTCACGTGACTCCTGGGATCTCTTTTCAGGTTCACCAGCTGACAGTGGGAGATGCTGCCTTTGGGAATAAGAGAGACTTGTCTCCCACCAGCAGCATTTGAAAGGAATGCCATGTGCAAAGTGAATTGAGGAGATGTGGTGGAATTCAAATTTCATCAATTCCTGACTGTCATGAGACTCCCAGTGTATTGTAGGCCTAATTCTTGCTGCCTTGCACTTTGCATTGCAATCAGAAATGTGGGTGTAAAATGCTATCACATCAACATTAGTAATGTATTGACATTGACTGCCGAGAGGGAAAAATGCCAACAGGAGGGGAAATATTGAAACCTCAGAGCTAAGCATGTATTTTGAACATATTTTTTGTAATCTGGAAATACAACCAGATAGAAGTGACATTTTGCTAAGGGTGAAAGTTAAAGTCAGTACATAAAAGGGTGAAAAAAATATTTTAAGTTATCTGAATGAACTAGGAGATAAATAAATAGTTTATGCAAGTCATTTAGGAAAAAAATATAAGGCAGTGGTACTGCAGAAAACTGCACAAAAATGGAATATATTCATTTTAGGAGCACATGCTACACAACACTGAATAGGAAAATAAGGAAGTTATGGTGGGTCACTCCCTAAATGCTTCTGCAGTGCATGTAGTACACTTCAATCTTCCAAAAGCTGTGTAGCAGAAGTAAAGCAGATTTCATCTGCGTATCTGGGGGTATTGATTAAAGTCCAGACTGCTAGAAGTATATAAGTATCAGCAAACTCTTTATGCAAAATGTTAGATTCATCTCATCTGATTCTTTTTCACATTATTTTAAATATACAGCAGTGCTGTGTTATTGACAGCAGCACAGTGGTTCTGGAGCCAAGCCAGAGTAATTCAGGAGGGAATCAGATCCATCGTGTTACCAGTGCCCTCTCTACAGACACCTCATCATATTTACATTAACTAAGAGAAAGGTTATTAAATATATAAAATTTTAAATTTCCTTTACTATATTTAGACCAGTAGGAGTGAAACTGCCCAAGGTTCACAGTATTTAGAAGACACTTTCCAATGACAGAGAATAAAAAAGTTCCCAGCTGGAGAGCCTTAACTTTGTTTGGATCTTATAATTTAAGGAATCATTTTCTAAAATTACCTCTTGTACAGTAAAATGACAATGATTAGGCTTGCTATCTTACAGTCTCCTGCTGTGCAAAACATTCACTCAGTGGGCTCAGGATACAAAAGTAGCTGCTTTACAAATAATATCACAGATTAACTATCACTTAATAGCTTTGAAAACATCATACTAGTTACAAACCCTTTGGAACGAGGACAACTAATTTCAGCATCTCAGTTGTTGTCATGTTTAATCACTTTCTAATGCTGGTGGCTGTTTTGGTTTGTTTCTTTGTTTTTAATTGCTGGAAATTTTTAATTCCTGGTTCAAACAACTTAATTTCACAGGTTTTAGATTAATCAGTGATCACTTGGGGGGGAAAAAATGATTGAAGTTCATCAGGATGTAGTGTGGAGAATCAATGTAATTTTGCATTTCGATTCTACATTCCTGGCTTTAAACGCTAACACTTGAATGTAATACTGGGAGAATTGTCTGGGTACGTGACTTTCAGGGATTCTTTGCTTAATTTACAGAGCTGATCTTCACTGCCAGAACTAAGGCTGTGTCAGCTCCAGGGCTGGTGTGCTTAAAGGGTGGGAAAATAACTCTCTCGCTAGAACAAAAGTCATCTCCTGGCTCCGAGTTATCATTTACACTCCAGGGAAATTTGCCTGCCTGTCTCCTCTGACTGCCTTGTGCACTAATGTCTCCTCCTGGAAATATTAAAGTACTTATACATCATTTTGCTGAAGAAACTCTGAGAAAACTGTTAGCAGGAATTCAAACACAATGTGAGAATGCGAGCTACTTCTGAGAAAAAATAAACCTGTGAAGAGATCCTATTCTCTGTTTTCTGCCCAGAATTTCTACAGATGGCAGAATGTCTTGATGGTCATGCTGTGACCATCATGGATGTGGTGAGAGGTGCTGCCAGAGGGGTCTGTGGTACCCAGCGTGGCATGGGCAGGGTGCAGGAGAGCACCAGAACTACCCTCACCAACATACCCTAGCTGCTCAGGTTGATGAGAGAGAAGCCAAGAGCTTTAGAAACTTTCATAAATAAAAACTTCAGCCTTCAATAAGTCAGGCAGGCAAATCGATGGGGTTCCTCTCACCCCTATTTGAATGCAAATCAAGTGTTTGACCCAATAAATAATTGTGATTTCCCATTTCCTACACACTGAGGGATAGCCCACACTGAGTCCTACCCCACTAAACAAGGTTGTGTTTAGGGAACATCTATCCAACAACTAGGAAAGGGGGTTTATCAGGGTCATCCAGTCATCTCCTTGGCATTTTTTTAACCATGGCATTTTACCACTGCCTTTTTATTTTACTGTCTCCCTAAGCAAAGGAGAAAATAAGAGATATTTTCTCGTGGTTTTAGAATGGCACTTTTTATTATTTATATATAAATGCAAACTTACTTGGGTTTATTTTTAGGACCAGCTCTGAATTCAAGGTCTATCCAGACATTATTTGGACACCCAACAATAAATCCCTGATTCTAGGCTTCTATGTATGTGCAGCGCTTTTGCATTAGCTGTAATCCAACCAGCAATAAAAATCATAAATCACCTCTGTGAACACAAAAGTGCTGAGAACATTTGTAAAGGTCCCGAAACTCTCAGATCCAATTCTCATACTAAAGCCTTCCATCACAGAAGGGCATCCCTACTCCTATAATTAAAAGTGCCCACATGTCTTCTCACACCATCAGCCTCCCTCAGTCTATCCACCAGCAGCAATCCTTTTTCAGTGTTTTAACACTGCTGTTAAACAAGATTATCTGTATCAAGGCAGTCTTTGTTCACACCTCACCAAATCCTGCAGCAGGTTCAGCAAGGCAGTAATGCATATGAGACATTGACTCATTTTAAATTATTCTTTGTTAGATAACTTAGCACAGAATCCTCAGCGGACCCTTTTCCAAATAAATTTCTGCACTGAAACTTACCTGGGGATGCTCAAATTCGTAACTGGAGCATTCCATATAAGAGAGAGGAACGTGAAGGCATTAATGTTTTATTTAGTCTGAAATGAATTGTATCAGCTGCAGCTACAGTGACATCAACATCTTTGATTCTTATCTCTCTTTCAATGGCTATAAACTGGTTCATTTCTACTGTTCTACTCTGATTTGATATTTATCTGATCTAGGTTAGAATCTGGCCTAGTGGGATCTTATGAAATGTAAAGCAGCCCAGAATTTGCTCCTGACTGGTCTATTTCTCATGCCACAGAAAATATGCTTATCTTTAGTCAATATATTTCACATTCCTGTAACTTTAATTTATAATTTTAGAGCTTCTCATCATCATTTCTAGCAGCCAAAATGCTTTAGCTATTGTGACACTATTATACTGTTAATATCTTGATGAACTCTTACATCTTATGGTACTGGTTCTATAAAACATGAGGCAAATGGTTGTGACTTGATACTGAGAAAAGCCTGAAAGCATCAAAACATGTGCAAGGAATTAACTCTGTCATGGAAAATAAAAGCTGCCACCCATTACTGCAGACTTACCTGTATCCCTAAATTAGAAAAATCCAGCATATGCATCCCAGTGGGGGAAAAAAATTGAGCATCTAAAGAACAAAATAGAATCCTGCATTTCTAGTTAGTTTCCTGTTCATTTCTGAGTTCATATATACTCAAGGGACTATTTCAGTGTTAAAACATAACTCACTGAAGACACAGAAGATAAAAGAAGCTGAAACATTTTGATGGAATATTTCTCAAAGGGAAAATTTGTTTTTGAAAGTCTCTTTTTAAGCCTTTTTTAAACCTTTAGGTCCTGTGCATTGTGCTTTTCCATAATTTTTTCCCATTTTGATTTTCACTGCTGTTTTTACAGGGTGTGAAGTCTCTTGAGCATTTCAGATCTGCCTTCTTCATCTTTTATAACCCAAGGGCTTAAAACTCTGGAAAGTAAAAAAATATTTAAAAAATAAAAATGGAGATAGACAGAGGAACAAAAAGGCCACAAGGTGTCTTGAAGAAGGTGGGAAAATAGATTATTATAGAAGAAGGAGAAAGGGGATAATTCCAAGAGAAGTGTGCAGTTACCCACCATTTTCATCATCCAGAAGCAAAGTATTTAGGGGAAACATTCAGATAAAATCAAATCATGGCTCTGAAGTTTTTTGGGTAGTGAAAACATTTTTATAGACCCATGAAGAGTTCCTGCTATTCCATCTTTTGTGCCTCTAAACCACAAATATCCATACGACTCCCAAACAAAAAAATATAATCCTTCCTTATCATTCACATTTAATTTATGTGAATTTATTAATTTAATTATGCAAGAGCAGCCATAAGCGCCTGGCTGGTTGGGAGACTGATGTGAACTGAGTCCCCATCCCTGTGGTTTTGGTATCTTCTCTCTGGGACTCTGAGTCTGGGTTCCCTGGCTCACACCCCACTCCTTCAGCA
>NW_008236696.1:2360071-2363343 GCF_000691975.1 Corvus brachyrhynchos | reverse complement strand
CAGGAAATCAGAAGCCTTGGCTTTACTCAGATGTTGAATTTTGGCTATAAACTCCATAGTGAAAAGCTGCAGACCCAGAGATTTTGTTACAAAAAGCAGCACTCTGGAATTGCTGCCTCTATGCTGGGCAGCCAAGAACAGGCCTTGAGGGTCTGCAGCCCCTCACCAGTCAGAGATGCTGGATTTTAAGGTTACCCTTTCCTGCAATGCTCACAGACTCCTATTTCACACAGGAACAAACAAGGAAAAGGAACAGGGATATTATGGTATTGGAGTATTTTTGAAATTGTTTTCCCCGGTAGTCTTTTCAAAATACTATAACTTCTAATAGAAAAGAAGAGTTTTTAGGAACCTTAGTTAAAATTGACTAAAATTCAAAAGGCCTAATCTTCAAAAATAATTTGTTACTGCAGCCATCAACTGCTCCTGCTCTTCAGCAATCAGTTTCACTGCAGGTTACTGATACACTGCCTTGATTAAGCTAATGATGAAATGGAGATAGTTTCTTTTCTTGCCTGTACACTTAACTGTAGAAGGAACATGTGATAGCTGTAAATTATTTATTATTTGGAGGGGAGGGGATGGCAATCAGTAACTGCACAGTTTGTACAGATTATTCTCCTCTGCTTTGCTAAGGTCTAATGTGGGCAATATTTGATTACCTGAGGGATCATTTCAAATGTGACTGCAAAAACTATGCAAGACTCAATATGCTTGAAACAGCGTGTCAGCTCTATCAAATCAGCTTTAGGACCACAGCATGAGAAAACTAACATAGGTCTTTCATTATAAGAGTAAAGCAGACTTTCAAAATGGGAAAATTCAGTAGTAATAACCAACAGTTTAAGAGATATTCTCTTCCTGCAAACAGACAAATGTCAAAAAGGGATACACAGACCAGGAACATTATGGTAGAAACTATAGAAAGCTGATCTCTTTTATAAATTTTATCTCTTTTTATAAATTTTGAGCCATCAGCAAACATCAGAAAAGCAGAAGTTTTTGCACATCCCACACCCTGATACACAAAGGTCACTGCTCATTTTTACAGGACTGCATGTCCCCCCTGCTCTACCACACTGGATGTTTGGGCAGCCACCCATCCCTGACAGTGGGACCACCTTTCCTCCCAGTAAATTCAGAAATGCAACATGCAACACATTCCCCAGCTAAGGAACACAAGGAAAGTAGCAGCACTCAGTCTCCCATGGAGCAGCTTTTAAGCATGAAAAAATCTTTCCTCTTAATCTTACGGTGAGTTTACTTCTTAGAAAACAGACATAACCAATTTTAATTCCCAAGTTTTCTAATGAAGAACAGATAATGGATAATTCTGGACTAATTCCACTAAGAGGTTGTGTAACTCAGTGGCACACTTCCATATATTCATAAATAATGACTGACAGCATCTAACTAACCCCAGAGGAAAAAGGACAAATAAGTCACCAAGATATTCAGGTTCATTTTCAAATTCCATCAAAAATGCCTATAATGGCACCTCTGTTTACCCAATGACTTAACTATTGTAAATTACACAATTATATTTGTTCATTATTTTTGTTCTGCACCATACCAGTAAAAGAAAACCTGGTTTGCTTATTTAGAAGAATAGCTGAAAAAGTTTACTTGCTTACAGTAGTTAGATCTGAAGGTCTTTCAGGCAGTATATTACTTGAATTCCCAGAAAACAGTGAGATTTTTCCCAAATAATGGAAATTGGAATGAATTTCTATGTTATAAATCAAAATATTTCCAGTCACGTCCTCAAATATGTTATAAGTACATTAGGGTTATAATTCCAGAATATGCTCACAAGAATACATAATTAAATAAATAAACCTGGTAAAAAAATTTCAACTAATACATTTCCAGTGGAAAAAAAATGTTTCAACACACATTCACAATTTAGTCACCAGGAACACTGTGATTTTTAAAGAATCATTCAGGAGAATGAAGAAAGTCACAGATTTTCATTATTACAATTTCTAAATGGAATATCCTTGCATTCAAAGCCAATTTATTTTTTAAATGTTAATAAATTTGTCCCAGAAAAAAAAAAATTCATATTACCTAGCACAAGAGTTTGCAAAGAGAGTTAAAATTTTCACGAGAATTTCAGACTGAAATGGCTGAATATCACAAGCACACAGAACTGTAATTTTTTGCAACAAGTCATTTCAACAAATTAAAATTAGATTTCAGTCTGAAAACATACAGAAGGTTAAATGAGCAAGTGAAGGGTAAATATCATTGAGCTGCCTCCTCCTGACACACAGGGCAGGGGCATGAGGGTGGCCAAAGAGATTTTCAGGAGTTTCTCTTCCCACATCTGCTGGAAGCAATGCCCTGCCAAAGAACAGAAAGATCTGCACATCCTGTGTCTTCCTGACCCAGTTTATTTTTGAGATAATACCAATTTTTCAGTGTAAAATAATGGGGGATGAGGGAAAGGGAAAGAAAACAAGCCCTTATACTTCAATGCAAGGCTTTCAGGGAGATGTAGCATGAATATTTCATGCTCACAGTCTCATCTATATGCTCAGCTTCCTAGCTGACACTATAGTTTCCATGATGTCCTTATAAAAATGGAAATGAAGAGCACAAATATAAAACCTCGTGGACTAACTTGGTGAAAGCGTTGCAAAAGGAAACCTGCCCGTGAATTAAGTTTACAAAAAGAAATGAAGATGAAAAATTGCAGCAATGTTTAGAGATAAAAAAGGACAATCTAACAGCATATTTAGTTTGGGATAAAACCTGAGAGTTTTAGAGATTTGACTTAAAAAAAAACCCAAACAAACCAGCAAAACTCCATGAAAAATTGCAGAAAAACAGCCAACAAGACCTTCAGTTTAACATTTCTCAGAGCCTGTCTTTGTTGCACCTACATATTTTTTCTGCTCTGTGTAAAACAGAGTTTGATCTTGGATAACCTGGACAGAAATTAACTTTGACCTGACTGAATCAAGCCTTTCTAGTATGCATAAAAATCAATATACTCCATTTAATTAATAGGAAAATACAACTGGGCTAAAAAATACAGACAATGTTAACCAGCAAACACATCCATGTATATACTGCAGAGCTCTGACCAAAAATATTAACTCAGATTTAATTAATGCATATAATGCTTCTATCTGTCTCTGATTTTTCACAGGAAGCATCACAGAATATAATTAATGTTCCAAAAACAGATGCAAGTTCAGAACAGCATTATCTTGCAGAATTTAATTGGTCTTACTTATGTATGAAATACAGCAATACATTTTTTC
>NW_008236696.1:2345230-2359957 GCF_000691975.1 Corvus brachyrhynchos | reverse complement strand
CTCTTTCCAAATCTAATTATAGATATTTTAAAGGTGAGGCAAAGAGAAGCAGAGATAACACCTGTATTGGAATAAAATATCCCTATTGGTGTATTCAACTCACAGTAATTATCAAATGAGATGAATTCTCAATAAACGGTTAACGGGATGAAAAAAAGCTGAATATTCTTATTGTGGATGCTTCATTGTAGCAATTTAACAGGTCAGTCTCAATCTGACCCTGGAATTAGTGGGACAGATCCTTAAATCAAAGCTTGCTGCCACCAGGGTGAGCAGTGCAAACTCAACCAGAGGATGTCCCATAGCTCTGCGTGCTTTTGCCTCTGCTGTGTCAGGATATGAGATTTGTGGGTGCTCTACTCTTTGCCATTGCCTTCTGTGAAAATTATTGCACCCAAGACTGTCAAACCCTGCTTGCCAAGCCTTACCCAACAAGGAGTGATGATTTAGCCACAGCACTATTTACATCTGGACAGTGAAATAACACACTATTCTTTTCAAATCCCTCTGAAATGGTATTTTGGCTTCAGTAGTGAAGGAACAATAACTGTGTTAGAATTTTCCACCAGAAATTTTATACCCCATTCTTTCTTCAAAATACTTCAGGCTACTGGGGTGCCTGTGAAATGGATTGTCCTTGAGAGATGAAAATGGACGTGTAAGCATGGTGTAGCAATGGAAACATAAAGAGCTGTTCTATACTTTAAGATGGAGAGGCTATTCCTGCAGCACCATACCTGGTCTGCACAAATTTTTCTGACAAATTAGAATAATGAAGAAAATTTATTTGGCAGTGTCATGTATAACATAAAAGTGAGAAGTGGGTGGGTTCCTGATCATAAAGAGTTCTTCAGGCGAAGGCAGAAAATTCAGCTTTTGAAACCATCAGCCTTTTATGTTTAGATGTAAAGAAAATGTATTTTGTGTGGATAATTGACTATTAAATTGGGCATACAGGGAGGTTTCCACATTTGATGCCTTGAAAAATCCTCTTTTCTAGCTCAATTAAAAATTATGTTGGTTGAGAGAAGCGTAATTTATCAAATTCTAGTGATTCACGCTGAGCAGGTTGTCATGCCAGATTATTTTAGAAGGGCATCTGTCATTTAAGTCTATCAAAACCTCTGTGTCCACGACACACAGATTGAACACTTCAGTGAAATGTTCTCATAATGCCATATGGATTCTAGAAATCAGCCTTTGCAGAGCTGTGTCTGATGCTTGACACCTTAAATTCACATTCAGCTGACCTTGGGGTTTCATTTTGTCTAGAACAGAGTTTGGCTCACTGACATGGAAAGAGACAAGTCACCATCCTGAAAGGAAAAGCAGAAAAAGCAGTATAGGTGTCCTCTTCATATCCCCACTTCTGCTGAATGTAATTACCTCAGGACTTCCAGATAATTTCAGTAGAGAGCAAAAGAACAAGCTGTCTTTAAAAAAAAAAAAATCAAAAAAGATCTGTGGATCCCTGGGGCTTTTTGGCTTACAAGTGCTTTGATTTATTAAAAGTTATACACATTTACTTGCAAAAGTTCATATTACGGCTCCAGGTAAGCCGAGGTCAAGTTGCTCAGGAAGAAATTTGCACTTAAATGAAGCAGCCTTTCAGCCTGACAAAGATGAAGACATTCAGCATTGACGTTTCCCCAGTGGGTCTGGGATCAGGAGTGAGGGGAGAGGCAGTGCCATTTCCAGGTGCCAGGACTGCTCACAAAAGTGAAGGCAGCTTTCTGAGCAAATAATTTCAGTAGAGCAAGAGGGAAAAGAAAACATAACAAAATCCTGACCCAACAAAATATCATCCCACAGGCTGTAGCAAGACCAGAGTATCCAAATCTCACCTGAATGAGGGCACAGAAGAGCAGAGAGAAAAACCCCAACTTCTTCATGTAGGGACTGAATAACTAGCACCATGTATTCAAGAAGGACAGCTTGTGCTATCATAACAGCTTTGAAAATAACTTTGCTTTTAGGAGAGGCACGCCGAAGACTGAAAGGGAGAGTGGGCACCAAAGGACCAAAGTATATACTGTACTAAACCAGAAATGACAAAACCAGCCCCTGACCAATATATTGTCTTTAGAAAATTCCAAGAATCTCTAAGTGCCTATTTATTTCCTCTCTTGATTGCTTAGTTCAATAGACAGAGTACTGTGTGCCAGATAAAACTGTCTCCCACATATCCCTCCTATTAGATAAGAAGAGAAAAGGAAACACAAGGAAAAGGAACAGCAGCATAATGTATAGTTTGAAAAAAATGAAAACTTTAAACTGGCTTTAAAGTACACACCAATGAGACTAAGGAAAAATTCATTATTGTCTGAATGATCAGACCTTTAGTGACCATTCAACAAACTGTGATACCACGAGGGATCCAAAAATACTTCCCTGGGAAAGTGGTTGCTCTTTTCTTTATTCAGCAAGGGGTGATCCCAGCTCACAGTGAGCTGAAGCATTTTGTGTGTGCTTGCAGTGCAGGTCCATGGCAGGGTGAGGGACAGACCCCAGCCTCCACAGCACTTTTCAGGGACACTGTGCACTTTTTACTAAAACACTGATGACAACTAGGAGTCCCCAGTGAACCACAATTGCTTTATACAATCATAGCATACCTATGAAAGGTATCTCAGATAAAAATGTTTTTTCCCCAACAACCTGAAGTTTTATTCCATCGTTTGCACCCAAAAAAAAGGCACACAGTACCCAGCTAGTTTTCATATTAGCTCAGTATCTGCATTAGACCCCCAGATTGCACCAATGTGTTTGTTCCATATTGTATGAGTTCCATATTCAGACCTAAGCTGCTTAGTAATATTATAACATGATTAATCAATATTGTGTTCCATACTACAACTCTGCATAAACAAACTTTTAAAAATACTGTCTTACTCTAACTACAGTCTCTCATGATACTGTTAGAGGACATAGAAGGAAAACATAGGTGAAAGAACAGCACTTTTTTTTGTAAATTATCTGATCACAGCTCCCCTGTAAATGTGGGAGCTGTACATATTTGTTACACCTGAAAACAGTGAGAAGAAAGCTGTACAGTGCCTCACATCTTCTCTTACCATCAGTTACTAACAATGGATCTCGTTCTGACAATGAGCTGGCTGAGGCTGAGATACTGTACCTCATTATCACACAGAAGTCTCCTGAATTACCTTCAAGATGTGCACGAGGAGTCACAGAGCACATTGGTAATTATTTGTGCCACAGCAGTGCAGTGTGTTTTACAAGGGACAGTCAAGGACTCAAGCAGAATACCTGAAAGGACTTCTTTTGATGTGTTGCCAGTTTAGTTGAATTTAAGAACACATACAGGTAAATAAAAAGTGTTCAATTATCCTATAGGGATTTTATTTTACACTGTGAGAAGATGTGTAATTAGATTCTTGCAATGCCTGACTACACTTTTGGATTTTTCAATTTAGGTTTGATTACCTGATGATTAATAAAATTTCAAATTTCAGTTCTGATCTTCCTCCATAGTTTGCAAATAGGAACAATTTCCATGACTGCAGAAGAACTTCAGCTCCTCCTGAGGAGAGGCAATCACTCCACAGGATTAGGAAAGCAATGCTGCTCACACCCTGCACTGAAAGCAGCTGCATGGGAACTGTCAGGATCACAATCCTCGCTGTTCATGACCTCTCTTTAGTCTGTAAAAGGGATAGGCTACTCACAACTCTAAGCATGCTTCTAGTTTCATTCTGCTTGTGGATGTTTCTCCCTGCATGCTGGAGATGCTCAGGAGACACAAACCTTTCCTTGAGAATTGTTCCCACTACGAATGTCCCACTCTGTAACCTAAACGCAGAGCTAGAGGGAAGCAGCTGCAGCCCTGCACCAGATGAGCCACAGCCTTCAGAGAAGGAGATGCCTGCTCTAAGGAGCAGCCTTTGGGGCACCCTTATCCACACCACATCAGGAAAATAATAAACTAGTAGTCCAAAAGCAGACAGTTGAAAAATCAGGCTAAGATAACTTACGACTTCAACCACTACACAACCCTCATTAAATTCAGACAGCCAAGGCTGGCTTGGGAGCACCAAAGGATTTAATGTACAGCAAAGGACATATTCCAGCCATAAATACATAAGACAGATGAAAAAAGGACAATCCAGTTAAGGTAGGATGTGCAGAGTGCTGGAGAAAAGATGGTGGCGAAAAAACTAACTGAGCTTTCAGCAAAATTTGAAAGGGGATGTGGTAGACAGGGAGGAGACAAGAGAAATACTGTGAGGTAATGATTAATATCAAGGCCTCAAATCAGTAAGAATGGTTCGAGGGAGCATAAAATTCAAACAGATGAATTTATCTGATTTTTGGTCCTCAGTCCATGTGAATCATGGAAAGCAACATAAATTTGACATGGGGAGAAGTAGTACTTTAGAGGGGCAGAAGGAAGACTGGAGGCAAGTCACTGCTCTTTCTAGCATCTATCCAGTAGTTTCCCATTGTTTACAATGCAAAAAAAGCAGCATTTACTGGACTGGATGACAAAAAGAATCTAAATTTTCTGCAGGAAAACAAAGCACTGGAAAGGCTGGATGAAATACCGGGAGACAGCATGGTTCAGCTTAGTTAAAGAATGTACTAGACAGAACTGAGAATATCCTTACAAGCATACGTTGCTCTAGTAAGCTGTGTTGCTTTCATAATTGCAACTAATTTAGGCACTGGAATGTTCAGTCTGAAATTTCTGCTCATCACTATCTATCAAAGCCTCTTCCCCTGTCCCCCAGAGCCTGGCTGCAAGGCTCAGTGCAAAGTTTACCTCCAAGCCAAAGTCAAGGGAAAAGAAAGTCCCACTGTGCTGTGAAAAAGAGCAGCAGATCATTCCTTCTTTAAAATAAGCACTACTTTATGCTGGCTGCTGTGGCTTTGTTTTCAAATTTAGCCAATCACCATAGAAAAGAACAATTAGGAACCTTTCAACTCAGAAAATGGAGCACAAGCAAGGAGTTTTTGGACATTACCACAGGTTAAATTTAGTTTTCCAAGAGACATCCTAATTTTAGTTGTATTTTTTTTCCTCCTTATAATATTTACAAGGCTTTTGCAATGGTGCCAGACTTCTATCTGAGCCCCCTACATACCAACAGAGATTTGAAATGTGACGCATGGGAATGGAGCATGACAGAGACACATCATTCCAGGGGTAACTGCTGTGGAAGAGGCATGTGGCAGAGCAAGAATGATATTCAATTTACCAACTGTCAAAGAATTTGCTAAGGAACACATAGATGAACATAAACACCCAGCAACATCCCTGAAACTTGCAGTGCTTGGAACAGCAATGTACCATTAGCAAAAAACAACAAAGCAAAAGCATGAAAGACAAATCCTCCCTAGCATGTTGCCTCTTTCAGAAGACTGGTTCTCATTATGTTGAGCCTTCTGTTCCCAAATTCAGAACCTGAAAAAGCTATTTTGAGTATAAAAAAGAAAAAAGGACTGTGTTTTTCAGCTTAAAGATGATGAATGCATCATTTGCTGCTAGAGGTAATGAGGATTTCAGTTGCTTTTGGCCCCTGTAGGATTTTCTGAGCTTTGCCAAAATGAACAAACAACAATCTGTATTAATGAACAACTCCAAAGGCTTGGATAAGATGCATAGCTCACATTCACATGGAGTTCACTATTGTAGCACCATAAATTGTATGTGTTGTGTGTAACAGATTTAGGTGGCAAACAGGTGTGCTCTAATGCAAGTTTAGCTCTCTCTGTACCATAATTCTGCAGGAAAAAAACAGAAACTTTTGGCTGAAGGACAGATTGACGCACCTTCACCTCTTAAAGTCACTGTAGCACACACCATGCTCCTCCTCCTCATGGCTGCAGCTTCCCTTGGCAGTGGAGGAGATGCAGGCAGGGCACAGACTGCCTTTGGAAAGCTCAGCACATGCACTGCCCTGCACAGGGTCTGTAAAGGCACCCAGGCCCTGCCATGGAAGGTTTCTCCCATCTGCAGAAGGTTCATCCCTTCTGCTGCAGCACTTCTGTCACAGCTGGAGGGGTTGCAGGCTCGTGTAGCCAGACCTCTGTGGCACGGGGCACATGTGAAACACCTTGCGAAGAACAGAGCCTGCTTTGCACAACTTAGAGCACAGCACCATGGCTAGATGTGCTTTAAACTACCCTTCATGGGAACTGGTGAATGTAAAAGATATTAATATTACCTGTGTACACACACAAGAATACCCTTATGAAACAAGGTGTAACACAGCAGCAGCAGTGCCCAAACAAAGCAGGGTCTGTGGCTGCTTTTACACAGAGCTGAGTGAACCTGTTTGAAAAGGATAGAGCCAAGGACCTGGGGAGAGGAGAAAGCCAAGGACATTGGAAAATGCAGCAGTTGGATTGCGGCCCAAAGCAAACTTCCATGAGATGATTTCCAGCATAATCACCACCTGAATGATGAATGACGAGCAGAGCCCCACCTCTTCCTGCATTCAGAGGAACACCACTTGGTCTCTGCAAGAGTGTTACCCCCTGTGGTAAGCAGGTGGGGAAACACCCAGGCACCAAGTTTCAGCACTAATTTTTATAACTAGAACAATCCTGTAGGTCCTGCCTTTATGCTGATAGCAGTGTCTAAGAGTGGGTGTGAAGTGTACAAAACATGTCCATGAGAGACACTGCAACTTCCCAATTCCCCATCCTCCTGGCATGGTGGGGTGCAGTTTCTTCAGCCTGCAAACAGTACATGAATCTTTCATCTAACCATCCTCTGGTTATGCCACGGTCAGAACTGCATCTTACCAACAGTGGGATGAGATCAGTCACCTGAGAAAGGGCAGCTGTGCACCTAGCAGAGTAAAAGTCAGTGACTCAGAAAAGGTGAAATAAAACTATTATCCACCCCATAGAGAGAAAGGCAGAATTCTGATGTAATGATAGTTCTTCATGCACAGTGCTCTTGAACTGAGTCCTTGCATGACAGGCAACCAGATAACTTGGAAGCAAATCAAGCCCAGAATACTCCTCTTTATTTTTTTTAAAGACACTTATTTTGTATAGTACCACGAGAAAAATTTATGTCCCACTTCCCTCCCCTTATTTTCATGTGATCAACTGGAGTTTTTTATTTTGGGGAGGGGAACAGAAGGAGAAGGAGGTGGCTGATGGGTTAGTAATTTACAGATCCATATTTCTTTTATACTGCAAGTATGTTCCATTTGTTCTGAAAATATGTAATGATCTAAAATGGGGACAATTTTAATGAATTGGATTCATAATATTTCATATCTTGCTGCCAGACTCTTAGTCAATCAAACTAATGTTATAAAGGAACAGCCAACAGCCAATTTTGACATCCTTTAAGCAGGTCAGTTATAAGCCAATTAGCTCTACCTACTTGGTCTCCAAGGTCTGAATAAAATATAGCCCATTTTGATTAGAAGCACTACTCCCACCAGTGTGCACATGTCTTAAAATAGACTGCAAAAATACTGAAAGGTCCATGGAATTGTTAGAGGAAGTCTCGATCCTACTGAAGTCAATTACTGTAATACAATCTCTCCTGACTTCTCACAGATTACGAGAGCTCCCAGATTCACACAGTGTCGTTCCAGTTTTATTGGATTGCAGAAAAAACTAAGTGCTGCATTCATCAGAGCCCTTCCATCTGCTGAATACAACTTTTCTGCAACGTAAGACAAATTGAAAGCATCAATCCTGAATTCCAGCAAAATTCCTGGAGAACTAACTTCAGCAAAAGGAAATCAAACAAAATTGCATTTATTTGCACCTCACATTAATTTCCCCTGTTTATTTTAACACAACTTTCACATTAGTAATAACTGTCAGATCCTCCTTGACTGGTTTGACAAGAAATACAGTTATTAGAACTGGGTTAAATAACACTAATCAAATTATTTCTAAAATGAACTTTGCATTAACTTGAATGTATAAATTTTATTTTATTAATTAGAAAATATTTTTTTCTTGTTAATCATGTAATGTTTAAGAGCTGAGAAATATATGGATGTTTCTTTTCCCAAGAATCTCCTGCTTTACATTCCTTAAAAAATGGGTGGATTTTTTCATTATTTGTCCCACTCTCCACTAAAATATAATCATATTCTTTGGAATCATACTGATGAGTAGGGAGTGCTAGAAAATTCTTGTTTTCTAGTAATACACTTAAAAGGACTCTGCACGTAACATATAAGGAGTATTCAGATTTTTGTTTGTTTTCCTTGTTTCTGCATAAGCCAAATTCCCAAATAACAGAACTTTCTGAAACCACACCAGCAGCAAAACCATTTTACTTTGTTTCACAACATGTTTGCTACTGTAATCATACAGTCAGTGAAAAAATTAGGAGAAAAGAGGTGAAAAATAAATAAAGAAAGAAAAAGAAAAGAAAGCAAGAGAAAGATGTATGGCTAATAATCCAAGGGCACAAGAAGCAGTAAGAACAGGCTACAGAACCATTTAGAACTGTCAAAAAAGCACATTATGAAAAGCTAGAGGGGCCTGACACCCAGGTATAGGGAATGGCACAAGCCATATGAAGCCAGATGGATTCCAGCCAGGCTGGCCTGGCCAAATGCACAAAGACATAACATGAGTTTGAATCCAACCTAAGAGGATTTCGTTGACAGGAACTGGAATTAAGATCATACAAAACAACAAAAATGTAATATTGAGGGTTGTAAAATTTACTCATGCTCAGGAATATAAATAAGCTGTTCTAGAGTAATTTAAAACAAAGATATAACTGTTTCTTACCGTGAAAAAAGAAATATTGAAACCCCTTACCGAGGAACAAAAATACAACTTCCTTGATTTAATGGTTAATTATACTGAACCTAATTATTAAAATTCTTGATAACTGATGCAGTAGAAGCAATTGTATCTGCCTTCTGAAAATAAAAATCTGTCAAACTTTCTGTAATACACCACTTTTTCAATTTTCAGATGATTGCCTGTCCTATGTCCATTACTCTCCTGCATTTCCACTGAGCTTTAATTAGAGTTTAAGTATGTCTTGATTTGCTTATTAAACATCATAAGCAATTTAAAAGAAAGGGTCCTAATTTTAAATATGCAGGAAATCAGGAAACTGCATTTAACTTATTTCAAAAAACATAGAATTAAATCAAGTAATGTATTTTTTAAGAGAAAATTTCTGATCATTTTAAGGTATAAATTAATTTTTTACTGAGGCTGGGAAAAGTCTGACCTATTCTTGAAAATGAACCTAGGGAGCAAAGGGAATATCAACTACAGGAGGGCATATGTGTAATTTGCAGTCCAAGGTGCTTGTACTCTAATGGGTACATAAAAGGTGGAATGGCTGGAAGTTGTTCACACAGGCATGATCATTATTTCCATCCCAGAGGGACTTTCTTCAGAAACTTATCCTGCCTGTCTACACCAGCACCTTTGGTCTACAGCACTTACTTAACTTGAGGATAAAACTAAAGTCACTTGCAAGCCATCTATATGGATAAATGCATACATATTCTAATTCTTCTTCCCTGCTATGGAAATGTGAGAAATGTGTGCACTGGGTTTTTTTCTTAGCAGGACAATTTTTGACATCTCACAAGTTGCTTTTTTGGTAATGTCAGAGCAAGGGATCTGTGGAGAAGGAGAGTTAATACAGGTGGCCTTTTTTTCTAAAAGGTTATTCATTATGGAGAAGCGCAACCAACATGTTTGTGCATTTTTCATTGAAGAATCTTTCCTATTTCCTTTTTCTTACAAACAGCTGTCATAGCATCATTTCATTACGTAATCAGCTTTTCTCTACTCACACACAGTCAACAGACATTGTAATTGCTGGTTACAGGCCTAATATGGGAAAAAAATAACCCTGGAATCAGAGAAATGGCTTAAAAGGAAATATTTCACATGAAAACAAAATGACATTCTTAGAGAGTGACAGAACATTCAAAATTTGACACTTCAAATTAGATACCCAGTCCCCCTACCTATGAAATGTTATGCAAGAGTTTAAGTGAACAGTTCTAATCAGTACAAAATTAAATATCCTTAGCTTTTGCAGAGCTGGGGTTGTGTTCTACTGTTACATAACTCCATAAATTACTTGCTTTTTGACAGTCCTTAAGTCACTCCTTTTGGTATCTGAATGTAGCTACAGGCACATAAATTTGAAAGTGTGATAATAAATTACCTAAGGCCAGACAGTGAATCAATGTCTAAGTCAGAAGAGGAAACCAGGAATCCCAAGTACCTGTTGAAAGACAAGGTGACACTGCTCAGTGTAGAGAAAAACTATTTCATTTGCAGCCCATGCAAATATAAAGCAATTATGCTCCCCAAACTGGAGTTCTCTCCTTGAGATAATCTTAAACACATTGTGTATTCCTTTACCATCATTCTTAGAGAGGTAGGTGTGAAAGGATTAAAAGCACAAAAAGCCAAACCTGAAACTCAAAGCATTCTTCACCAGGATTAAATCACTAATTGCTTGCACACTTCTTGCAATGGTCCTAATTACACTGTAAATAAGACTAGGTACAGGATCAGCTGAATTACTTAAACCATTTAATTACCCTGAAAAATGCTTATAAGCTAGTCTATAGGAAGTCAACAAAGTGGCTTTGCAATTAGTGCAGAAAGTTGAAGTCTAAAGTTGTGCCAAAATAACTCCCCATATGGAAAATTTCATATTTGGAATAAATGTGGTGCAAAATTTTGGGGCTGTCGAGGTGAGGGCAGGTTATGAACTACTTTTTACTTTTATGAACTGCAGAAAAACTATTTTAAAGAGTTCAGTACCTCTTTCCCCACCACTGCAACAATTATTCCCCCAAAAGCATCAATGGCACTAGGAAACCAGAGAGCTGGGAAGTAGATGGCAGGGAATCCAATAGCTTCAAGGACCCTAAAACCTACCTACATTAGAAATTTGTCAGAGGTTCAGTGGGTTTCCACATGCTTCAGTTTCAATGAACCTTCTTTTTCAATAGAAGCAAAAGCCTTCAGAAAATTTCCAGCTAGATTAACGAGAGCTGCTCCTTGCTTTTCAGATAGAATATAAAGTCACTTTAAGAGCATTTAAAACTGCTGTGGCTCATTGTCTTCAGCTGGGGCAATGTGAACTGTGAAGTGATAAAACCTGGTCACTGCCTGAGCCTGAGCAATGAACTTCTGTGAGAGCTCAGACACTATTTCTTTGGTGAGATGAGAAAAGGAAAAAAAAAAAAAAAAAAAGGAAAATTAAATAAAGGAAAAAAAAAAAGGAAAATTAAATAAATGAAAAAAAAAAGTATTTTCCACGTCTGAATATCCCAAATGTTTCTAGCCTCCTTTGGGTCTGAAATTGCTCATTCTCAAGTCAGAACTATGACCCTACATTTTTTAACCCATGATTCTTGACAGCATCTGGTGCTCCCACGACCAGGAAATATTTCTGGATGTGGAAATGAATAAGACTTACTTAAGATGCCAAAAGACCTTTTTTGGCACTCATAGAACATCTCAAATAAGTGGAACAACAGTGATTTTTACATAATGCTGAAACATCATTTCTTTTTTGTGCGCTGCATTATGTATTTCCTTTGGTATCTGATAATAGCTAGAGACTGGTAAGCTAACTAAATACCAAGTCTTTACAGAATTCAGTAGGCTCTCGATACATCCCAGGAGAGACATGGAAAATAATGCTTCACCTTCTAGAAAACTTAATGCAGTCTGCAAGGTAGGACATTCCAGGTACGATCTCTGCATTCCAAAGCAGCACATTTGCACATGAGGCACCACCTCTGATAGAGCACGAGCAGCCTCAAGGTTAAACAACCCCGATGCTGAGAGCTGAGGCAATGGCTATGAATTACAGCTGGAGCCAAGCTGCACTTCCCTGGAAGTGAACTGGTGGCTCTCACGAACACAGAGCACTGAAACAAATCAATTGTGGAATAATAATACTGTTTCTGCAATTTCTAAACTTCTCTAAATTCATAATGGATAAATTTTCATCTTGTAGAATCAATGAAAAAGGACTCACCATGTTTTCTTGGAAGAAGAAAGGAGTGATGTTTTCTTGGAAATTATGTCTCTTACCATCTTTGGAAAGCCTAGGCAGGTTAAACAAAAGTAGTGCACAGTGTTAATCAGTGCCTGACCAGGAGCAAAGGCAACATCATCCTTCTCAGGTGGGAATAAAAGTCTAAGAACATTCTACAGTGGCAAAATGTAAATGAACATAGAAACATCAGATGCTCTGAGGGCGGGCACACCTCTGCTATGGAGACAGGCTGAGAGTTGGGGTTGTTCACCTGGAGAGGAGAAGGCTCTGGGAGAAGCTTATAGCACCTTCCAGTACCCAAAGGGGGATACAAGAGAGCCAGAGAGGAGCGTTTGACAAGGACATGTACTTATAGGATAAAGGAGTTTCAAACTGGCAGAGGGCAGGTTTAGATTAGATATTAGGAAGAAATTCTTCCCTGTGAGAGTGGTGAGGCCTGAGAGATCCACGTGCATGCTGAGTTTAGCCATTTTAAATGTGCTAATTTCCAGTTTAGAGCAGCAAACAAATTGGATGGCTCCTATTTGAACACTTCCCCTTAAGAGATTTGTCAGGTTTGGACTGAGTCCTCAGAATACACTGGGACTCCCACCAATGTAAGCTGCATGTGCAAACTGAAGGCAGCTCATGGTCCTGTGAGATAAACTGCTTGCCCTTTTATATCCTGCAGCACATAATTAAAAAAAAAAAAAATCTTCTTTGCTTATTGCAATTCAAAACTGCAGTGTCCATAACATTTGAATCACATCTTCTTGCTAATGCTACTTATAATTCCATACTATCAGAAGTCCTATTTTAATGATTCTACTTTGATAACAGCCAAACTTCTTGACCTCAGCCATGAGATAGTGAAGTACCTCATACATATGTGAATGCTCCAAGGCATCAGGTACTTCAGAAAGGCCAGGGGAAAGTGGTATTTGGATGATGACTGTGGCTCACGTGGGAACCCATCATTCCCTAGAAGAACATAAAGATGAAGGCAAACCTTAAGGCACAACAGAGAATTTGCAGTTCCTGTAAGTTCTTTACCTCAAAAAACAAAAACCCTAAAAAATCAACAACCCAAACCAAAAATAGATCCTCATTGCCAATAACATGATGTAGTTGTCAACAGAGGCTTGTGCTAGATGCAGCCACCAACCAACTGCACTGGAACTGTTTGAGAGCAATCACCTGCCCTGCTCAGCAGGAGCACACCCACAAGCCTGACAGTAGAAAATACAGAAAACAGCAAAGAAAAAGAGGTGTGAATAAATCTTTCATCCTGTTAATCCCGGTAGATATCCAGTAGAAATGTGGAAACCCAGAACTAAATTTGGTTATAAAGACTGTTTTCTATATCCTACACAAATATCTAAAGGCTAACACATATACTTGTGTTTTTTGAAAGCAGCATTGTGTGGTCTCAGGAGATTGCAGCATTTAAATGTGGAGCATTTAGCTTTACAACTAAAAGTCAGAACAGGTCATGTCCATAGAGCCCAGTTTTCAGAAAAACAGGTATTCAGCACTTCCAGTAAATAAGGCACAGTTCAAAGTATCAGATCCCAGCCATTGGTAGTCACATCAGGAAATCCTGGCCTAAACATTCATCAAGGTAACTAAGGGTCTGCTCCATTATGATTCAATATCTGGTGCCTTTTCCAACCATCAGAAGGAATGTTCAAAATGTCACCTAAGTCAAATAAGTTCCAAATGATTTGGAAACTGGGGAGAACAACTTGAGTGACCTGGAGGAGCGGGGATTCTGTTTTTAAATGTGATGACTGCAGCTGCCATTTGCTCTCTAGATCTTCCATTCAAATCCAAAGTCAGTCATACAATGGACTTCTATGGGGTGGGCTCTGACCTACCCATGTCTCAAGTACCAGACATCTTAAACAGCAACACAATTTCATGAACAGCAAGAATCCAGATAAATTTACATTAACTTCAGATAAAACCCTCTTATAAGCCAAACACCAGCTCTTATGGGATTTGTTCATCGCCATTGCTAGAATGTCCTGTAACATGCACCCTGACTCTGGCTGTGCAAGCTAAATTTGCTGTGATTAGTAGGGCTGAAAGAAAAACGACTGCACTAATATTCAAGCTGTTTGAAGAGAGGTTTACTGCCCCCAAAAGAATCATTTAATTATAACACACCATTTTCTTTAGATCTACATATAAAAGAGTTAATTTGCCTAAGCATGCACCAATGGGGCTAATGGATAAAGGTTTTTATTAGGGATGTGCCAAATGGTTCAATAGTTATTTGAATACTGTAGAGACCTCTCAAACATGTAGCTTTGGTGTGCAATAATTCTGTTCAATTAATGGGTTTATTTCCTTCACAGATATCCTTTCAGAAGTGCTTCATCATCCATGCAGTGCTGTTCAGAGACAAGCTGTAAACATTTTCTCTTTACTGGTAGGTTCTAAGGATATGATGCTGTTCTTTCACACTGCTGTACTTGATACGGGAAGAAACCTGCAGAGGAATACATAAAAAATGCTGTACAAATTCTCTTTGGACCCGAGTTAATTGGTGATAATATTGTTGCAACCAAAGAAATCACATCAGCTTTCAAACAGTCTCTAGCACTCTTTTCTCCACTTCAGCTCTACATGGCAGAAGGTGGCACACTCAGCATCTCTTCCAGCTTTAGTTTCCACAGACAGCCATTAATATGACTCTAAACCTCCTAAAGCAAATGCAGCTCTGGTAGCTG